>NC_056734.1:302570938-302870938 GCF_019279795.1 Protopterus annectens
TTGGCTTTACACACTAGCTTTCAGTTCAAACTGTTACTAGTGTGCAAAAATTACCACTTTTTTTGTATGAGAAAGTTGGGGGGGCTACACCCCAGCAATCTGGTACCACGAGCTGCTCTGCTGTCCTCTCTCATAATGCCAGTACTCCATAAATCATATTGTTCTTATTTTCCCTAAAATGTTACCCTTTAGCATCGTCTGTATACTTACACTTACATTACTCTCAAAGTTTACCACATACAATCACAGATCATCTCTACCCTAACTTCATATTGCCATACTGACACAACTTCATTCTCACTACATCATATACTCCCAACTCTTTCCCCACATCTTCATTCACCTTCAAAAAAGTCCCCTTATGTGCAAAAATAAAAACATAGACCTAAAACTAACTGGCTGCCTCCCCCCAAATACCTCCACTCCATATATAATACTGTCTGATGACATACACTCAAACACTAGACATGCTCCTCAACCCACCACCTCCAGAAATCCTCCACATGGTTACGCTACCTCAGGTTTACTGTTGCAGCTTCAGATTTGACAGGAGGTTAAACACTTATCTATTTCTTTGTCATGAAACTATCCTTTCAACATCTCTTTCCCCCACCCTTTAATAATATGCAATTACTCATTTCTGTCTTAAATATCATTGACTATAAAACTGTATGCATTATGGCAATTTCCAATCCACCAAAAATAACATTGCCACTGTAGCAGACATCTCGACTAAAATATCACAAGAAAGCATTATCCAAGGAGACATCACAACAAATTGGATATCCATCTCAACTGACTGGCTCATTCAAGCAATTACCTTGTATAATCATATACAAATCATTACACCCTATAGCGAAACATCCTGCAAAGCATTTATCTCTGACAGTGTTCTCACTTCAGAGCCAAAGAAAATCATCACCTTATGTATTCTAGAAGTTTCTTTAAGTGCCCATTTCCCAGCCCTCATAAAAAGACCTCCCTTGTAAAACCCCAAGCAGCACCTTTTTGACGCAGTACATAATCTCTTCAAATTTTACAAAAGCTCATCCACTGCAGCCTTAAGTCAGCGTAACTGAAACCTAATAAAATTACTATGTCTGGATGATTCTGTAAGTCTATTCAACAATATTTCACTTTCAGTTTTTAATCAGCTAATCCTGCTAAGAAAAAAGGATCAGATATAACCCCACTCCCTAGCCAGCCAGAAAGACTAAACAAATAAGAAAAAGGGACATATGGCTACAAAAAAAACATTCTAACTCAACCTGCAATATTTTAGTTAGCCACTTACCTAACCAAAACACATTAAACAGGAGAAAGAATAAACACTACATCTCAACAAGCCCCATAGCTAAAACCCTAAACTTTTTTTTGTTCTGCAATACAGCCACCCAGAATATCAAAAAACCCTACTGGAAACATTGCAGTCTAGTTTAAGTCCAGTTTTGTACAATTTGTATCTATGCTTATCTTATTAATTGTACTTCTGCTAACACCCATTATGTCTCCCCACCACAACAAACATAACCCTATTTACTTTCAACCCAGATACCACCTAAACCATTAAAAAAAACCTAATTAAAGTAAAATTAAATAATCTAACTGCTAACAACCTCCTGTCTGACTTCCTTAAAATGGATGATGACTCTACGGCCTACCCTGTTTCAATCTTAATCAATACATGTGATAGGGACAACTATGTTCTTTATGTCTAGAAAAAAAATTGTCATCATACCACTCCACAAAGATGGCAATTGCACTGAATTCTCAAACAATCACGCAATAGCCATACTATCACCACTATGTAAAATTCCAGAAAAATAGACAATTGCAATTACTCATGTATCTCACAGACTTCAACCTAATTTCACCCTCACAGCATTGTTTCAGACTTCAAGGCACCAACACTGCTCCTGGTATCAATAAAGGCTGTCCCTCCATCGGTATCTTCTATTCAGAAGAATGTAAATCTTATAATATCCACTCCAAATAATTTACATAAGCCAGGCTTCAGGAAAAAATCATTTAATTCAAAATGTATTGAAACAAACTAAATGTATTAGAACAAACTAAAACAAGGCAGATTAAGCGCTTTCATCTCCATTCAGGAGACTTCATCAGAATTGTCTGCTATAATGACTTTACAATTGTTATAGTAGTTAGTTTCACTCCATTGGTCAACCAATTAATTCAGTTAATTCAAAAGTATCCCATATATTAACCCTTCATAGTCGATTATTATAGTGTAACTATGTTAACTACTATAAATACCCTTACAATTATACATACACACAATTATGTTAAAACAATCACTGTAAATATATATATATATATATATATATATATATATATATATATATATATATATATATATATATTTGTGCAGTTTTTGTAGCAAATAATCTCATACTTTCATAAATGCAGACCAAAAAACATAGCATGAATACAATGATGTAAAACCTAACAGTATAAAATTGTTATTACTATAGTACTCCTCTTTGTTGTAATTAAAGTACCACCAATTCCCTGGGGGAAAAACATATTGCACCACTTATTAATAATTGATAATTGTCATATTTATACAAAGATATGTAAAAAGTTTTAAGTATGTAATATATATATATATATATATATATATATATATATATATCATTTTATATATATATATATATATATATATATATATATATATATATATATATATATATATAATTAGTTCATACATTAAGCAAGTATTTTCAATAAATAAAGTAAAATATTAAAACTGTATGATTTGTTGGGTTAAAGTAATTAATCATATGTACAGTACAGAAATGTTGATAGAGTATTAAATGTAAAATATTCAATGTTGAAATAACACTAATTTAATAAAATAGTTCTGTTAGTGATTGTGTCGTAGTACTATTGATAACAGGATGAATTCTATATACCCTTTATAAATTTAAACTTCTCTGTGTGCCATATTACCATAGGTGTCTTTTACTGGTGTTCTGGGTTTATAAATCACACTTTTTTGGGTTAGCTGAAAGTAATTTCAAAGCAGGGGTGATGGAGACATGGTCATTCAGGCCAGGACTGTTGCATGCATTCAGCCTTAATTGCCAAATAATTTCTCTGTATTTTAATCGAGTCTCCCAATCATCCCCTCTCTCACTATGTCTAACTTCTTCTAAGACCCAAAATTTATAATCTGCATCTTTACATGTCAACAAGTGTCTGTATAGGGCATTGTTTACATTTTTCTTATTATTATCATGTATATGTATATTTATGCGTAGTCTTAAATTACATTCTGTTTTTCCAATATAGTATGCCCAGCAGACCTTGCAGTATACCAAATATACTACTCCTTTCGTATAACAACTAGAATATGTTTTACCCTTGATTTTAAAACTAATACTGGGTATATCTAATTCTTTTGTTCCCACTATCAACGGACACTGGGAACACCTACCGCATCTGAAAGTGCCAAGTTTTTGGCATGTCCCCCCTCTGCAGTCATCCTGTTTCTTCTCCAGTATGTTTTTGAAATTAAAATTCCTTTTAAAACTGTATCTAAACATTTTTTGAAACACTTCCACTCTAGTGGGCATCCTACTAAACATACCACAAATGTCATTTATACATTTTTTAATCCAACCCATTTCCATATAATATGTCAATGTCAAGTAAGGGAGTTGTGTTGTAATTTGTTCAGTGTTGCCCAAAATTTTCTTGCTTCCAATAATCCCACCACTGGTCAGTAATGGTAGATAAGTTGTACCCCATCCTTCCACCACACCTCTCTTAATAGGACTGATCAGTTCATCGGGATATCCCCTCTCACCAAACATTTTAAGTGCAATATCTATTTCTTTTATGAATTCCATTTTGTCTGATGTCATTTTTGCTATTCTAACCATCTGCCCCTTAATAATGTTCTTTTTGAGATTGTGTGGGTGATCACTCTCGTAATGTAGGTATGAGTTAGAATAGCATTTTTTCCTATATATACTAGATCTATAAATCTTATTTATATAGTATTTCTGAAACTTCACATCCAAATAGTGTGTTTCGTCTAGACCAACTTCGTATGTGAATTATAAAAAACTTGTACTATGGTTTAAATAATTCATGAGTTCTGGTATCACTTCATTAATTCCTTCCCATAAAATGAATATATCATCCAAAAATCTGTAATACCCCAGGATGTATTGGTAGAATACAGATTTAAATACAAGTTGTTGCTCCCAATATAACATTATAATGTTGGCATATATGGGGGCACACGCCGAACCCATAGCCACCCCATCTGTTTGGTGGTATAGGTCTCCCTGAAAATAAATGTAATTGTATCCCAATACCAATTCCATATTTTTTAAAACAAGTTTAACCTCATCTGAAGTAAGAAAGTTGAAATCCTCAAGTATTTTTTCAAACCATATTAGACCTTCCGTATAGGGTATTACCGAGAATAAGTCCTTTACGTCAACGGTGAGAAAAATAATATTATCCTTGTAAAGACTAGATGAGAAAAATAATATTATCCTTGTAAAGACTAGTACCAATTTTATTAAAAAAAATCCCATAAATCCACCAGTATGTGTGGGTATCTGGGGTAAAAATTCTTTAATTTTGTGTCCACGTATATGGCCAATGATTGGGTTTTTGATCCTTGTGAGGTAACTATGGGTCTCGGGGGTGGATTGTCCACCCCCTTGTGTATTTTGGGAATGCCAAAAATAGCTGGAATTACTGGCTTCAATACCCTTAAAAAATTATATAAGTGTATATCTATCAATCCCTACATCAAGTTGTCCTCTGGTATCAAATCAATTCTTTTATAAGAAATATTTAATTCATTTCTTGATACTATAACATATCTACTGTTCATATTTAGTATATCCAGCATCTTATTTGTGTACTCCCATTGATCCATTAACACAACCACTCCTCCTTTGTCCAGTTTCATTACCCGGATCCTACCATTCTCACTTAATTCTTTAAGCAATTTTCTCTCATTTGGTTTGTTTGTTTGTGTCTTTCAGCTTTTCCCATTTAGGGGTCGCCACAGCGGAACTCTGGTCCGCTAAATGATTGGCAGTTGATTTTTACGTACCGGCTTGCCAGGCCTGACGCACAACCTTCAACAAAGGTACGCCCATTCACGCATGTCTCCACGCAGAAGATGCTCTATCTGAGAATCGAACCGAACAGCGTCTTACTGTGAGGTGACAATGCTACCGCAGCACCACCACCGCGGGTTAATTTTCTCTCATTTGGTGTTAAATTAAAATTAGTTTTAATTTAACACCAAATGAGAGAAAATTAACCCACGGTGGTGGTGCTGCGGTAGCGTTGTTGCCTCACAGTAAGACGCTTTTTTTTAGTCTTTCCATATTCCTTTCTAATCATAATGGTTACACACATCTCAAAATTCTGTATGTCCTGATGCAAAGGGGGGTTGTAGGTACTTCTCTTTCTTAATATATTACTCTGGGAGGAATGTGGATCAGCTTTAAATATATGTGCCAAGTTTAGTTTCCTAGTGAATAATTTAATGTCGATCACTGTCTTCTATGTTTGTTTTTTTTAACTGACACAAATGTGAAACCTTTTAAGAATAACTTAAAATAATTGTCATCAACTGTTACATCTGTATAGTTATAAATATTAAAATTATTTTGTGTGTGGACTGCAAACTTCCTCACATTTACAGTTTCACCATCTCTATCATCTGAACTAACATACCCGTCATGCCTCTTTATATTATTTTGTGGTAACAGTTCTTTGGGTAAACAGTAATTTATCTCCTGTAACCCCTCTTCCCTTGTTGATGTGTATAGTAATTCTCCATCACATCTGCATAGGAGGGTTGCTGTACTAGATTCTGGATTCTCTCGGACTTCCTTGGTCTTTCCCCCCCCAAAGGGCTACGCATACCTTGATTACCATTCTCATATTCTTGAAATTGATTGTTATTATTGTTGTATTGCGTTTTGTAAATATTTTTCTCCCTGGGACCCATGTATTCTCTGTCTTCCCAATATATGTGGCTGGTGGTGTCCCTGTATCTAACACCCAAATCCTTTTTCTTATTATCACAATAATAAGCCCTCACCTGTTGGTATTCTTGTATATCCCTCTCTAATCTGGATATCTTTCTTTTGTGGTTCTTTGTCATTAAGTTGTCAACATCCTGTAAATTTCTCAAATATACATTCTTGTATTCTACAATACTAAACAGTAGGTCTGCATTTATATCCTTAATGAGTTTCTCAATTTCACTTTTGCATTGTTCCATTATTATTCATTGTTTCTTATCATGGCCTTTAAAATAGAAATACCACAATTGTTAAGTATGTTACTTACAATTTTAAAAAAATTCAGTAACCTGACTTGTATTGTTCGGAAACTTATTTAATCTTACGCCTTTTGGCACAATTTTGTGTCCAATACATTTATTAAAATACCAGTTATCTAAGGCTAGTGCTTTGTAGCAAGATAACTGTTTTTAAATTTATAAAGGGTATGTAGAATTCAGTACTACTACACAATCACGAACAATACTATTTTATTAAATTAGTGTTATTTCAACACTGAATATTTTACATTTAATATTTTATCAACATTTCTGTACTGTACATATGATTAATTATTTACTTTAACCCAACAAATCATACAGTTTTAATATTTTACTTTATTTATTGAAAATACTTGCTTAATGTATGAACTAATTATTTGTTTACTTATTTATATATCTATTTTACATACTTAGAAATTTTTTTAAATATGTTTTTATAAATATGACAATTATTAATTTTAAATAAGTGGTGCAATATGTTTTTCCCCCAGGGAATTGGTGGTTCTTTAATTACAACCAAGAGGAGTACTATAGTATTAACAATTTTATACTGTTAGGTTTTACACCGTTGTGTTCATGTTATGTTTTTTGGTCTGTATTTATGAAAGTATGAGTTTTTTTGCTACAAACACTGCACAAACATATATATATATATATATATATATATATATATATATATATATATATATATCCATATATATATATATTTCTGATAGTGATTTTTTAACATAATTGTGTGTATGTATAATTGTAAGGGTATTTATAGTAGTTAGCATAGTTACACTATAATAATTGACTATGAAGAGTTAATATATGGAATACTTTTGAATTAATTGAATTAACTGGTTGACCAATGGAGTGAAACTAACTAGTATAACAAGTGTAAAGTCATTATGGTAGACGATTCTGATGAAGTCTCCTGAGTGGAGAAGAAAGCACTTAATCTGCCTTGTTTTAGTTTGTTCTAATACGTTTAGTTTGTTTCAATACATTTTGAATTAAATAATTTGTTTCGTGGAGCCTGCTTTGTGTAAATTATTTGGAGTGGATATTATAAGATTTACATTCTTCTGAACAGAAGATACCGACGGAGGGACAGCCTTTATTGATGCCAGGAGCAGTGCTGGTGCCTTGAGTTTTGTCTTTGCCTTGTGCTTGTGTGGATTACATTGTTTCAGACCTCACAGGAGCACTGTTACAGCTATTCCTAGCTTTGTTGACCTACGTAATCTTCAATGGGACTCTGCTGATATCATTTCCTCCCTTTTTTCAAAATCATTGAATACAGTCCCTCATCAAAAATGATCAACCATGCTGTCACTACTTGGTTTGAGTAATGTCCCTTTTACATGGTTTCATAGTTACTTTTATTATAGACTTCAGGCAGTTAAATGGTCATAGGAACTATCCCCATTTTTATCCATTACAACTGGTGTCCCTCAAGGCTCTATTTTAGGCTGCCTTTTTCCTTGCAAACAGCAGCTAAAGAAACCTCTGTCATTCAGTATATATGCTGCTACTCCTATTTGCTCCATCAAAACTCTACCAGAGCTGCAGATTATAACCCGGACATCCTTCTCATCCATTTGGTCATGGCTTGAAAACTCATCATATTCTACACAAAGAAAACCATGCCTATTCTCTTTATACACACATACACACATGCACACACGCCCACACGCACACACACACACACACACACACACACACACACACACACACACACACACACACACACACAAAACCATTAGTGACACTTGTTTCATCTTTGTTGCATCTACTAACAACAAAACCCTGGAAATGTTCTCATACATCAAGCCATGAGGTGTCACAATTAGACAATTCACATATAACAAGCCACCAAAAAAAAACCCAGTAAAATCTTCTCTGTCACATTAAACACTAAATCACTGTGAGTGTCAGAAAACAAACTATAGTAATAACTTATCCATTATCATCTCTCCTGTATGCCATACTCATTTTCACAAAACTTCAGAATACTCTACAATTCAAAACTGAGTAATACTAGAACAAAATCACTAAATTTGCATCCAATCCCAGAGCAGACACATCACATCTAAATTGCCTGGAACTTCCACAGATCCAGTTCAAGAGAAAAGCCCCATCACTGAGTGCCTTCCAATCACTAACTGTCTGGAACTTCCACACAACTTATCCCTCATTCAAGTAATGGTAATCCACAATATAATACATAAGCTCTGAAATTTCCCAACTCTAAACTATATTATTCAGTCTTATTCCACAAATAGGCCCCTATGTTCACTGCACAAACTTCTAGGCCCCTATGTTCACTGGACAAACTTCTTCTTGCTATACATAAAACATAAATTTTCAGAAAAATCCTTGTAATTATACTGCAAGTCAAAATTTGGAGTACCTTAAATTCACCAATAAGACTACAGGAAAATGCTCTGGCCTTAAAAAGTTGATTAAAACAACACCTCGGTCAATCTGGGATGTGCCCCTGCATTTCCCCAGGGTAACCCCCCAACTACTTACACTAAAGATAAATATCCACATCTCTTTCTACCTTGTTTTGACTTAATCTTCTACTGCTAACTCAGCTGTGTAAACCAGCATTAAAATTACTCAGTACCTACTATACCCTTACTATCACACAACAATCAAAAGTTTACATCTATATATAAAAATACTTACAGTCAAGCACAAGTTAACATTACTATCCATCTCAGTAATATAAATCTGAATAAGCGTTGTATAATAAAATAGCTTAAAATACCAAAATTTAGTAAAGACTTTGGGAGCATTTCAGTCTGCTGAATGATTTCTGCTAACACAAAGAAACCAAAACCAGTTTGATGAAAAAACCTTAAACAAAAGTGGAGACTGCCTTTTTTCTCCACTGTTATGTTACTTCAAAGTCGTTATATGTCATTCCAAGAGGTGTGTGGGGTACAGGGGAACTTGACCCCTGCAAAAAAAAAAAAAAATTCCAATGTTTGCTGAAGGTGGTTTTGACAAACTGATTTTGTTTTTTTGTTCATCAAAACCTACTTCAATGTATTTACAGGAATCTAAATATGTTTTACTTAATTTATGATTTACTGTTTATTTTGCCTGTTGTATAATAGTACTGATCACAATTTACTTTGAGAATTTTGGCTTATTGTCTGTTATGCACATTTAATCATGTTAATTTTTCCTTATTTATCAAATGTCAAAATCTATGTACTGCTACTGTTGCTTGGAGCTTTTCTACTCAGACCCCACTTGAAAATGGCCAGAGATTACCTAGTAAACAAAAGGAAATAAATCATAATAAATCATAAATAATAAATAAAGGAGGAATAATGGTTTAGACTTTGGTGGATATTATACAATTTTAGTTATCAATGAGGAAGAAAAATTTTAACAATATTATTGACATGTAGGAACAAAGGGGACATGTCAAATGTGCTGGATAAAGCATTATAAAGTTTTCTAAAAAGGGAGGACATCATTGGGTACTTGGTGACAGTTTTGGTAATTTAATAAGCAGACTAAGGATGATGGCTAGAATAGGAGGGGATGATATCTTTTGACATAAAGGAGGCATTTGATACAGTAGAATGACCTTTCTTGTTCAGAACGTTAGAAGAGATTTGAGTGTTGCCTATATATGAGCTTTATATAACCCTCCCCTAAGGTGAAGCTAATAGTTAATGGTCAATGGAAAAAGAAAGGAAGTCACAATAGAAAGGAAGTCGATGCAGATGGTCAGATCCATTCGTTTATTTGTGTTAGTAATTTACTAGCACACAGTGTAAGGACCTTTTTAGATATACTCCTATGTAAATGAAAGGTGTTCTGGATGTTTGCGGATGACTGCATACTGACAACAGAAAAGTTATACGTGGAAGTATTTAAAACATTTCCAAATGAGAATATGCCTGGGAGAAAAACATGCAGCTATGCATATAAAGGGCTGAAGGGGATATTAGAGAAGATATGGCTGGAAAAAATGAGAGAGTTAAATATCTAAGTATGAGGGCATGATGACAGAGAAACAGATAATAACAAAGGCCTTTTGTCAAGAATTATTAATTTGCTGAGTTGGTGATGCAACAAGATCTGCTCTGTAGTGGGGAAAATTAATATAATACAAATGATGTTACTGCTGAGAACTTCACCTCTCATAAGACATCTGCCTCATTGCAAGGGGAATACATTTATTTATTTATTTATTTTATTTTATTTTACATTTGTTGACCGGGAGAGTCCAACTGGATTGCAAGTCCATTTTCAGTGGAGGCCCAGGGAGAAAAGCTTCAAGAGAACATTTGTTTACAAAACATAGTTTTAAAGACATACTTTTGACATACAATTTCCATAGAAGAGACTTTGACATACATATAGGATACATTCATTCTCTACAATATAATATTAAATTTTAGAAGATATTCCTAAATTTAGCATTCCTGTGATAGATTTACTCCTCTTCTTTTGGCTGATCCCGTTAGTGGTCGCCACAGTGGATCATCTGTTTCCATTTCTTCATGTCCTCTGCATCTTGCTCTGTCACACCAACCACCTGTATGTCCTCTCTCACCACATCCATAAACCTTATCTTAGGCATTCCTCCTTTCCTGTTGCCTGGCAGCTTCATCCTTAGCATTGTTTTCCCAATATACTCTGCATCCTTCCTCAGCACATGACATCAGACCTCTCAACCAATTGGGGGCAAATTTCAATAGAATCAGGGACAAGTCAAGAAAAAATCAGGAACAATCAGGGGCACTTTTAAAATATTAGTGCTATTAACCTGAAACATTGACAGAATCAGAGTATATGAATTAATACACATTTTCTGAAGTAAAAGTAGTTTATAACTCTTAATTATTGTCATTATTCATTAAGTGTAATTCACCACCTTTCCTCCAAAAGTCACTAGTTTTAGGAGAGTTTAAGCGGGACAGAGTTAAAATTTGAGTCAAAATCAGGGACATCCCTGAAAAGCAGGGACATTTGAGAGGTACATGTCCAAACCAACGTAATCTTGCCTCTCTGGCTTTGTCTCCAAACCTTCCAACCTGGGCTGACCCTCTAATATACTTATTCCTAATCCTGTCCACCCTCGTCACACCCAGCGCAAATCTTAACATCTTTAACTCTGCCACAACCAGCTTTGACTCCTGTCTTTTTGTCAATACCACTGTCTCCAACCCATATAACATGGCTGGTCCAACTACCCTCTTGTAGACCTTTCCTTTTACTCTTACTGGTACTCGTCTGTCACAAATCCCTTCTGACTATCTTCTCCACCCACTCCATCCTGCCTGTACTCTCTTCTTCACCTCTCTTCCACACTCACCATTACTCTGAACGGTTGATCCCAAGTATTTAAACTCATCCGCCTTCGCCACCTCTACCCCCCACATCCTCACCATTCCTCTAGCCTCCCTCTAATTCACACACATATATTCTGTCTTAGTCCTGCTGACTTTCATTCCTCTTTGCTCTAGAGCATATCTCCACCTCTCCAGGGTCTCCTCCACCTGTTCCCTACTCTCACTACAGATCACAATGTCATCTGCAAACATCATAGTCCATGGGGACTCCAATCTGTCAACCTGTCCATCACCATTGCAAATAAGAAAGGGCACAGAACTGATCCTTGATGTAATCCCACCTCCACCTTAAACGCATCCATCACTCCCACCACAGACCTCACCGCTGTCGCACTACCCTCGTACATATCCTGTACCACTCTTACATACTTCTCTGACAGTCCCAGCTTCCTCATACAGTACCACAACTCCTCTCTAAGCACCCTGTCATATGCTTTCTCTAAGTCCACAAAGACACAATGCATCTAATTCTGACCTTCTCTGCACTTCTCCATCAACACTCTCAGAGCAAACATTGCATCTGTAGTGCTCTTTCGTGGCATGAAACCATACTGCTGATCACTAATCATCACCTCCCTTCTTAACCTACCTTCCATTACTCTTTCCCATAACTTCATGCTGTAACTGATCAATTTAATCCCTCTGTAGTTACTGCAGCTCTGCACATCACCCTTATTCTTAAAAATTGGTACCAAAACACTTTTTCTCCATTCCTCAGGCATCCTCTCACTTTCCAAGATATCATTAAACAATCTAGTTAAAAACTCCACTGCCATTTCACCTAAACACCTCCATGCTTCCACAGGTATGTCATCTGGACCAACAGTAGATTTATTATCAGACTAAAAGCAGAGAGACATAGAATGCTTGCTATAGTTGAGCAGGAAAACAAATTGATTTAGTATATGTCTTCACTTGGTTTTAGTTGAGAAGGATAACAAATTGATTTACAATATGTCTTCTCCTGGTTTTAGTTGCTTATGGAAAGCACAACATTGGTGGGGTAGTTTTCCCTAACTCCTGGAGAGATGGGATGAGCAGTAGATTAACAGTCCTAAATGGGCACAGTACTATGACTGGTTGACTTAGCAGAGATACTTAAGTTAGGTGAAGTGTTCTAATGAGACATTAGCCAGTGGGGATACAGGAGCACAGTGAATTATTCAAAAAGTGAGTTTTAACAAGTTTCTTGAACTGTGATGGGGATTTGTTGTCAGTTATGTGGGCAGGAAGGGAGTTCCAGGTTTTTGCTATACAGTGGCTGTAGACAGACTTACCAGTTTCATTGTTATATTTGGTTACTTTGAGGAGGTTTTGTGTGCTAGACCTCAGGGGCCTGGCAGTTGTATGGGGTTGCAAAAGATTTTGTAGGGCAGGGGTGTTTTCAGAGTTATGTCTTATTTTGTTGGCTAGTGATAGTTGATTGAGTTGAAGTAGTAGTGGTAGTTCTAGCTAATAGATTTTTTTTAGGCATTCACAGTGATGTGTTCTGATGGGAAAGGTTGTAGCAAATTTGGCTATCTTATTATAACAACTATCAAGTTTGTTTAGGTCGGATTTGTGGAGATTTGTAAACACGGGGAGGCATAAAGTAGGGTGGATAGTAGGTGAGTCCTCGCTATTGTAGTTTTGGAGTTGTCAGTGAGGAATTTTTTTATTGCAATACAGTTAGGCCTAGTTTCTTATATATTTCTTTTATGGTTATAGAAATATGTAGGTCAAATCTAAGGTAATTATCTATTTCAACCCCTAAGAGTTTGGTTTGATTTATGGGGGTGATTGTGGTCTTGTTAAAGGAGGAGATGAAGAAAGAACCAGTGGGAGGTGTGGCTCTGTGGGAGCTAAAGAGTACTAGCTTTGTTTTACTTGGGTTTAGAATGAGCATTTGGTTTGTAATCCAAGTTTCTGCTAGGGAAAAGAATTCTTGTGTTAGGGAGTGAAGGATGTCAATTGATTTGTCTACGCATATTATGGTGGCATCATCTGCATATTGCACTATTGAGGCTTTAGGAATACTGTTTGGGAGCTGATTGGTGAAGAGGTTAAAAAGAAGTGGCCCCAGGATGGAGCCTTGGGGTACTCCTAGGGAGACAGGTAGGGAGGACGAGAGTTGGTTTTGCCACATAACAGCTTGTTCCTTCCCTCTAGGTAGTTTTTGAACCAGGAGATGGCAGGGGTGGGAAGGTTTAGAGTTGCTAGTGAAAGAAGGGGTTTATTGTGGTTACCATATCAAATGCTTTGGACAAGTCAAGGAAGGTGGCAGATACAAGGAGTCCATTGTTTCTGTGAGTATTGACAATGTTGGTGAATTCTGTTAGTGCAGTGGTGGTGCTATGGTAGGGTCTAAAGCCATGTTGTTGTGTTGCTATTAGATTATTTTCTAGGAGATATTTCATTAGTTGCTTATGTATTACCCTCTCTAAAAGTTTAGATAAAGAGGGTAGTATGGCTATAGGGCGGTAGTTATTGAGTTCCAGGGAGGTTCCCCCTTTATGTAGAGGGATGATATGTGATATTTTACATAGCTTGGCTACTATACACTTGGAGATGGATCTGTTAATTAGGATGGAGACAGGATATTATGTGACTTCTGCAGCTAGGTGGAGGTATTCAGCGGGTAATTTATCTGTGGCTAGAGATGTTGGTTTGAGCTTGAGGAGTAGTTTTTCAATGGACTTGGTTGGTTCTGGGTGGAAGCTGAACTTGGGGCAATTGTTAGTTGGGGATGGGGGTTGATTTGCAGGGGTGGGGATGTTGTCATAGGGTTGGTTGTTTGCAAGGGTCTGGATGGTTTCTTTAAAGTATTTATTAAATTGAGTGGGGATGTCTTTTTGGTTGTTATCTACTTTTGGGGTTGGGGTAGTTGTTTTACTGGGTAATTTATCTGCAGCTAGAGATGTTGGTTTGAGATTGCGGAGTAGGTTTTCAATGGATTTGGTTGGTTCTGGGTGGAAGCTGAACTTGGGGTAATTATTAGTTGGGGGTGGGGGGTGGATTTGCAGGGGTGGGGATGTTGTCATAGGGCTGGTTGTTTGCAAGGGTCTGGATGGTTTCTGTAAATTATTTATTAAATTTAGTGGGGATGTCTTCTTGGTTGTTATCTATTTTTGGGGTTGGGGTAGTTGTTTTACCTGGTTGTAGAATAGCGAATCCACAAGACGAGTAGTCCAAAACCAAACAAACCAACAAACCCCAATTGAATGAACGCAGTTTTATTTTTATAGAAAAAAGCATTTTCGCCACAATCAGTAATGCAGCTTCATCAGAAAATACACAACACAACCACTAAACGCAAATTTAAATTACAAGAACAGGAAGTGACTTAATACACGTCACAAAAACAGTATATACTTAAAAAATAGTATCTGTTCTCAGCAATGCATATTAATTTACCCAGGAAAAAAATATATATGCAATGGAAAAAACAATGCTAAAACAAGCAGTGTATTTGGATATACATCCGCTTCAATAAAAAAAGTAAAAATAATAAGACAATACCTTTATGAACTCAAGTTAAAACATCTTCATCTTGAAACGGAACTGTCAACATTTTAAGAAGTAAACCATTTATAACATTGAGCCTAATAACCATGTTAGCTACCTCAGATAGCTCCGCAATTTTAAGACTGCAGTAATGTTGCAGTTTTCATTCAGACCCAGAGCTTTGAAGGCGTCTAAGGTAAGCTGCCATTCAAGCTCATGGGTCTCTAATAGGAGGGATGAGGGACCACCTCTAATACCACCTTGTATATGATCAATACCCATAAAGCTAAATGAGTGCCCAGGGTTTTTCTCAACATGCTTAGCCAACGCGTTGTCGCCCTTATTTTTTCTTATTGCATAAACGTGTCGGTATACACGTTCGCGGACCTTGCGGTCCATCTTTCCAATATAAAAAGCTGGGCAACAGTCGCAGAAGGCAGCATAAACAACGAAACAAGTTTGGCAGTTTATCCTGTGATGTATCTGATATTTTTTGTTTCCAATATGGAAAGAGCTCCCAGGTTTTATGAACCTACAATAGTTACAGGAACCACACTTGAAGGTTCCTTTCTGTCTGCCAAAAGAGGAATTAGACCCTTTTCTTTGTAAGAGTTCCTTGAGATTGCTACCTCTTTTATATACCACTAAAGGGGACGGACCCAATTTTTCCAAAAGATCTGGAGAACTGGAAATAAAATGCCAATTCTTTTGAATGATAGAACAAATGGCTAGGGCATTAGTATTATATGTGGTAATAAAACTTAAACTGAACTGCCTTTCATCATTAATAGGTGCCACATCGATAATAACAGATAAGGTGTCCTCAACGGGAGAAACTCTTCCTTGTACTTCAATAATTGGAAGTTCTTTCTAATCAAGGAGAGATTTAAAAAAAACATCCAATCTTTTCTGACTAACTTCGTTAAACAATTCCTCCACTAAATGTACAGGATATTCACGGTTGCAAAACAACTCCTTCAAAAACATACATTCATTAAGAAAATCAGACAAGGTACTACACATTCTCCCTGCTCGGACAAACTGGCCCTTAACTATGGACCGTTTCTGTCTGAAGGGATGTGAACTAGAAAAGTGTAGAAATGAATTACAATATGTCGGCTTTCTATAAATAGACGAAGTGAAGACATTTTTGTTTAAATCCTTGACCAGCTTAACATCCAGATAATCAATCTCTGTTGTAGAAAATTTGTATGTGAATTTTAAAAATTCTGTAGATTGGTTAATAGCTTGTACAAATTCTCCTGCTGTTTCAACCTCTCCCCGGAATAAAATGAAGATGTCATCCAGAAATCTGGTGTAAAAAATGACATACTTCATCAACTCAGGTTTACACATAAGGAAATGTTTCTCCCAGTAGGCGACAAAAAGATTGGCAACACTTGCCCCACAAGGGGAGCCCATGGCCACCCCTTGTTTTTGTAGATAGACCTCCTTATCGAAGATGAAAAAATTAGATGTGAGGACAATTTCTAAAAACTCAGTAACCAAACTAATTTCAAGGTTGGGTGCTCCCAGTTCAGCCAATAACATCCCAATCCATTCCACTGCTTCCAAGTGTGGAATGGAAGTGTACAAATCAACATCAATTGTTAGAAAGTTGTTACAGCTATCAAATGGGATGTTGTTAATATTGCTCAAGAATGTCCAGGAATCTTTACAGATACTTGGAATCAATTTAAGGTATTTAGACAGAATACTGTCAACGAATCTTGAACAAGGATGAGTCATCGATGATCGACCATCAACCAAAGCTCTCATAGGTGGGTTAAAGGCATCCTTATGGATCTTAGGGATGCCAAACATCACAGGAATTTTGGGGGGAAAAATATCAATAAAGTTATATACATCCACATCTATCTTCCCAGCCAAAAATAAATCCCTGTAGTAACCCCTGATTCTACTATGAGAGACATTAACCTCGTTTAAAGAGGCCACACCATAAGCTGAACTGTTTAAAATAAGAAGCATCCTTTCCTTGTATTGAAACTCATCAAATATCACTAAACCTCCGCCCTTATCTGGTTTAATGACCCATATTGGCAATTCACTAAGGTGGCGGAGCCCTACTGCCTGCTCCTTAGTGATATTAAACTTAGCAAAATCAGATTTACCCTGTGTTGAAGAGAAAAGATGTCTAATATCAACTTCACACATGGTTTCAAAAAGTTGCAAATTGCCATGTAAGGGCGGATTAAAGGAACTAGGCATTTTAAGTCCCATCAATGCACTAGTAACTTGATTAGTAAAGAAAAGTTTCAAATTTAGTTTGCGAGTAAAAGTTTTTAAATCGATGATGACTTTAGCTAAATTGCCTGTAGTAGTAGGAACGAAAGTGTATCCAAGGGCTAATAAATCAACCAGTTCAGGATCAATGTCAACTGTGGAGAAATTATAAATCTTGAAATCTCCTTTCTGGTTAGTGATGATCATGGGATAGACATCACCGGAAACAGAATCCAAAGTAGAATTAGGAACTAGTTGTATCTGTTCGTCTTCTTGCCCACAATTGACATGTTGCTCCATGTCCCTAAAAAACACCCGCATTGTTGTGAGAAGGAGGGCCTGTTTTGTTTTGCCCAATTTTTATATTTTGATTAGATTTGTTTCTGTTACTTCGTCTAACACCTGGATTAAAAACCTCCCCTGATCCATCAGGGGTATCCATCTCAGGGACATCATCCCCACGATCGTTAGGGATGGCAGGGTCATCCTGATTTGGGTAAGCACAAACTGTTGACTTAATCTCCAGATTGGGGTAAGCTTTATTTTGCTGGTAGGCAAGCCTGTCCCTGATTAATTTCTTATTTTTATTATTTTTAAGCTTCTCCAATAAAGCATCAATGCTTACAAAAATACGATTATAATTGGGGCTGTCAGTGCTCCTACTGGTCGTATTTCTTCGTTTTCCCTTTCCGAATGGATGGGAAATACAGGTACTTTTTCTTTTTTGCCTTTCAACGAGGCTAATAAAACGGGGCAAAATGTTGGCCAGCAAGGGTCTCGTGGGGAGAACATCATTGATAAATTAAAGACTCTTGACGGCAAACTACTTAAGTTAAAAAAACTCCAATTAGAGTCTGCACATTTCCATCAGTGTCTCAATGAGAATTTGATTCCTAAGGGACTAAGGAATTGTTTTGCACCTTCTGGTCTATTGTTGGACCGTTCCTTTTACACTGACCTTAAAGCCCAGTTCCAGGAACAAAGGGCGCACTTGTTACAACTGATTGTAAAGCATTATTCTTTACATATTAGTGCCCTTACAGAGGAAATTAACTCTCTTGACATTGCAATTAAACTTGACAATGATTTTATGCAATTTAAATACGATTATAATCGTATTTTTGTAAGCATTGATGCTTTATTGGAGAAGCTTAAAAATAATAAAAATAAGAAATTAATCAGGGACAGGCTTGCCTACCAGCAAAATAAAGCTTACCCCAATCTGGAGATTAAGTCAACAGTTTGTGCTTACCCAAATCAGGACGACCCTGCCATCCCTAACGATCGTGGGGATGATGTCACTGAGATGGATACCCCTGATGGATCAGGGGAGGTTTTTAATCCAGGTGTTAGACGAAGTAACAGAAACAAATCTAATCAAAATGTAAAAATTGGGCAAAACAAAACGGGCCCTCCTTCTCACAACAACGCGGGTGTTTTTTTAGGGACACGGAGCAACATGTCAATTGTGGGCAAGAAGACGAACGGATACAACTAGTTCCTAATTCTACTTTGGATTCTGTTTCCGGTGATGTCTACCCCACGATCATCACTAACCAGAAAGGAGATTTCAAGATTTATAATTTCTCCACAGTTGACATTGATCCTGAACTGGTTGATTTATTAGCCCTTGGATACACTTTCGTTCCTACTACTACAGGCAATTTAGCTAAAGTCATCATCGATTTAAAAACTTTTACTCGCAAACTAAATTTGAAACTTTTCTTTAGTAATCAAGTTACTAGTGCATTGATGGGACTTAAAATGCCTAGTTCCTTTAATCCGCCCTTACATGGCAATTTGCAACTTTTTGAAACCATGTGTGAAGTTGATATTAGACATCTTTTCTTTTCAACACAGGGTAAATCTGATTTTGCTAAGTTTAATATCACTAAGGAGCAGGCAGTAGGGCTCCGCCACCTTAGTGAATTGCCAATACGGGTCATTAAACCAGATAAGGGCGGAGGTTTAGTAATATTTGATGAGTTTCAATACAAGGAAAGGATGCTTCTTATTTTAAACAGTTCAGCTTATGGTGTGGCCTCTTTAAACGAGGTTAATGTCTCTCATAGTAGAATCAGGGGTTACTACAGGGATTTATTTTTGGCTGGGAAGATAGATGTGGATGTATATAACTTTATTGATATTTTTCCCCCCAAAATTCCTGTGATGTTTGGCATCCCTAAGATCCATAAGGATGCCTTTAACCCACCTATGAGAGCTTTGGTTGATGGTCGATCATCGATGACTCATCCTTGTTCAAGATTCGTTGACAGTATTTTGTCAAAATACCTTAAATTGATTCCAAGTATCTGTAAAGATTCCTGGACATTCTTGAGCAATATTAACAACATCCCATTTGATAGCTGTAACAACTTACTAACTATTGATGTTGTTGATTTGTACACTTCCATTCCACACTTGGAAGCAGTGGAATGGATTGGGATGTTATTGGCTGAATTGGGAGCACCCAACCTTGAAATTAGTTTAGTTACTGAGTTATTAGAGATTGTCCTCACATCTAATTTTTTCATCTTCGATAAGGAGGTCTATCTACAAAAACAAGGGGTGGCCATGGGCTCCCCTTGTGGGGCAAGTGTTGCCAATCTTTTTGTCGCCTACTGGGAGAAACATATCCTTATGTGTAAACCTGAGTTGATGAAGTATGTCATTTTTTACACCAGATTTCTGGATGACATCTTCATTTTATTCCGGGGAGAGGTTGAAACAGCAGGAGAATTTGTACAAGCTATTAACCAATCTACAGAATTTTTGAAATTCACATACAAATTTTCTACAACAGAGATTGATTATCTGGATGTTAAGCTGGTCAAGCATTTAAACAAAAATGTCTTCACTTCATCTATTTATAGAAAGCCGACATATTGTAATTCATTTCTACACTTTTCTAGTTCACATCCCTTCAGACAGAAACGGTCCATAGTTAAGGGCCAGTTTGTCCGAGCAGGGAGAATGTGTAAGTACCTTGTCTGATTTTCTTAATGAATGTATGTTTTTGAAGGAGTTGTTTTGCAACCGTGGATATCCTGTACATTTAGTGGAGGAATTGTTTAATGAAGTTAGTCAGAAAAGATTGGATGTTTTTTTCAAACCTCTCCTTGATCAGAAAAAACTTCCAATTATTGAAGTACAAGGAAGAGTTTCTCCCGTTGAGGACACCTTATCTGTTATTATCGATGTGGCACCTATTAATGATGAAAGGCAGTTCAGTTTAAGTTTTATTACCACATATAATACTAATGCCCTAGCCATTTGTTCTATCATTCAAAAGAATTGGCATTTTATTTCCAGTTCTCCAGATCTTTTGGAAAAATTGGGTCCATCCCCTTTAGTGGTATATAAAAGAGGTAGCAATCTCAAGGAACTCTTACAAAGAAAAGGGTCTAATTCCTCTTTTGGCAGACAGAAAGGAACCTTCAAGTGTGGTTCCTGTAACTATTGTAGGTTCATAAAACCTGGGAGCTCTTTCCATATTGGAAACAAAAAATATCAGATACATCACAGGATAAACTTCCAAACTTGTTCCGTTGTTTATGCTGCCTTCTGCAATTGTTGCCCAGCTTTTTATATTGGAAAGATGGACCACAAGGTCCGCGAATGTGTATACCAACACGTTTATGCAATAAGAAAAAATAAGGGCGACAACGAGTTGGCTAAGCATTTTGAGAAAAACCCTGGGCACTCATTTAGCTTTATGGGTATTGACCACATACAAGGTGGTATTAGAGGTGGTCCCTCATCCCTCCTATTAGAGACCCTTGAACTTGAATGGCAGCTTACTTTAGATGCCTTCAAAGCTCTGGGTTTGAATGAAAACTGCAACATTGCTGCAGTTTTAAAATTGCGGAGCTATTTGAGGTAGTTAACATGGTTATTAGGCTCAATGTCATAAATGGTTTACTTCTTAAAATGTTGACAGTTCCGTTTCAAGATGAAGATGTTTTAACTTGAGTTCATATAGGTATTGTCTTATTATTTTTACTTTTTTTATTGAAGTGGATGTATATCCCAATACACTGCTTGTTTTAGCATTGTTTTTTCCATTGCATATATATTTTTTTCCTGGGTAAATTAATATGCATTGCTGAGAACAGATACTATTTTTTAAGTATATACTGTTTTTGTGACGTGTATTAAGTCACTTCCTGTTCTTGTAATTTAAATTTGCGTTTAGTGGTTGTGTTGTGTATTTTCTGATGAAGCTGCATTACTGATTGTGGCGAAAATGCTTTTTTCTATAAAAATAAAACTGCGTTCATTCAATTGGGGCTTGTTGGCTTGTTTGGCTTTGGACTACTCGTCTTGTGGATTCACATTTGTTTTTTTACCTTCATTTAGTCTGTAGTTGTAGAATAGAGTTAATTGCTACCCAAAATTTTTGTGAATTGTTCCTGTGCTTATCCTGTAACTTTTGGTAGTAGGATGTTTTGTCTGTTTTAGTGAGTTTTTTGGCTTTGTTACGTAGTTCAACATATATCTGTTTGTTCAATTGGGATTTACTGTTGAGGTAGTTGGTCCAGGCCTTGTTTCTTTTTTAGAGGAGGGATTTTGTGTCTGGGGTTAACCGGGGGCATATTTAGTTTTCATTTTTGTTGTTCTGGAGGGGGTGTGATGGTTAAGGGTGTTTTAGAAGGTAGTATTGAAATATAGTACTGGTTATCAAGAGGTAGGTTTTTTAGGGGGGTCCAGCTGCACATGTTTAAGTCGTTTATAAAGTTGGGGAGGTTAAAGTGTTTTTTGTTTCTAATTAGGCGCATATATATTTGGATCAGTTGTGGTGATTTTGATCTGAGTAAGAATGTGGCTTGGTAGTCACTCAGGGCGTCTGGTAGACACCCTGCTAGGGATATTAGTGATGGTTAGGATACGAGTATCCAATCTAGAGTGGATTGATGTTTGGTTTTCTTGTCTGTTCTTGTGGGAGAAGTAATGAGTTGGGTTAGGCCATGTAGGTTAATATGGGAGAGTGGGTTATGACTGGAACAGTTTTGCCAGTCAGTATTAAGGTCTCCTAATACTATGCTATCCTGGGGGAGGGAGTTAGATATCTATTCTAGGAGTGTTTCTGTAATGGAGATATTGTTGCCTGGAGGGATGTAGCATCCTATGATGTTGATATATTTACTAACATTAAGTTTTAGTTTTGTTAGAGTGAGTTCAACTTTATTGAGGTCTGGGTTTGTTATGTCTACTTTCTCAAGGATGAGGTGAGATTTATGCACTATAGCAACACCCCCTCTTTTTTTACCTATTCTATCACTACAAATTATATTGTAACCTGGTGGAGTGATTTCATTGTGGTTGCCTGGTTTAAGCCAAGTCTCTGTTAGTATGACTATCTCAGGTTGATAAAAGGGCAGTAGTGCATGAAGGTCATGGATTTTGTTTAGTATACTTCTGACTTTTAAATTTAAAATTAGGAGCATGGATTTGTCTTGGTGGAGTAGGGTATCATTCAGGTTGAGGGTTGGGGCTCCTAGATTTTGTGGGTCTGGGTTTGGGTGTATATAACCACAGCTAATGGGTTGGGTTCTGATGTAAACATAGAGTTTGAGTAGTTTGTTTAGGGTCTTAAAGTTCTTTAAAGTTGTTTGGGAGTGGTAGTGTGATGGCTGTAATCTCTGTGATAGTGGTGAATAAAGAAGGTTTGGTAGTGATATGGGACTAGTTGAGTAAAAGGATATGTTGTAATACTGTTAGTGAAAGTAGTTTTTCTTGGTATGTGGATAAAATTAAGTTGTTTTTGGTGGTTGGTGATAGAAGTTAGCAGTGGGAGGGTGGAATACACCTAGGAGCAATAGTAAGAGGTGTTTGTATGTGGCTATGGGTAGCTTGGGCATGGTTTGGATGGGTTTGGACATGAGCAAGAGATCTGCTTTTGATGGTGTGGGTGTGGTGGATGATGCAATGTGCTGTTTGTGATTGTAAGGTAGTTAGATGGAAGACTGTGCATTACAGGATGTGGAATAGTGGAAAAGAAGGAAATGGGGACAGGGGTGGGGCAGATTCAGTGATTGGTGGTTAGCATGAGAGGAGTGGCTAAGTTTAGTTGAAATATAGTACTAGTGGGGGTGGGTGGGAATGGGGGCAGGGTGGAGAGTGGAGTGAGCCCGAGCGCAGCAGGGCTAACACTAACTCCAATTATATCCCTGGGCTTACTTGTTTCTTTTCTTTGTACACCAAATGTATCTTTTCACTTGTTTCTGTTTACACCAAATGTAACTTTTTAGCTTCATTGTACTAGTTGGCTAGACTAAATGGGTCAGAAGATCCAAACCCATTGCAATAAAGTTGTCCTGAAGAAAAAAGGTGACAAATAGCAAAAAAGAGAGAGGATAAAGTTTATCCTGTATGGCTGCAAGAATTTTGTTTGGAGAAATTATTTGGAGAATGGGGAGAAGTGGAGAGAAGTCACTGCAGAGGGATAAGGCCATACATTTTATATAAATTCTGGACAATGACGGGAATGTATACAGCAATTCTGATTGGGAAGTTTAAATTATGTATTTGGAATAATCCAGAAATAAAAGTAGAAGGAATGGCAGTTAAAATAAGAAAGTTTAAGGAAGATGGTTGAATAGAGTTTGTAACCTCATTAAACAAAATGTGGATGAGGAAAAAAAACATTGTATGGAATGGAATAAATATATCTATGTGAAAGAGGCTGGTTACATTTTGACCAGTTAATGTCTGCAGTTAAGACTTTATTGTAAAAGGAGGGTGTTCTTAAAGATATACAGGAGGAGATGTTAGGATGGACTTGTCAAGGAAGAGAGGATATCGGGGTGTGTGAACTTAAAAGTGGAAAAAAAATATGTTAGTTTGAAGTTTAAAAAATATGGAAAGGAAATAAAGAAATTATGGCAGAGTAGTGGTACAACTAGAAGTAACTTCTTCTCCAGGAAGGAGAAGGGAGAGCTCTGAAGAACAGAAGTAGGCTGAACGTTCTGCCAACAGACTGAGCTCAGTAAATGAGATGCATACATACATACATACATACATACATGTTGTTGTTGTTGTTTCTTTCAGCTTTTCCCGGTTAGGGGTCACCACAGCGGAACTCCGGTCCGCTAATGATTGGTAGTTGATTTTTACGTGCTGAGTTACCAGCCTTGACACACAACCTTCAACGAAGGTATGCCCATTCATGCATGTCTCCACACAGAAGACACTCTAGCTGAGAATCGAACCAGACAGCGTCTTACTGTGAGGCGACAATGCTACCGCAGCACCACCACTGCGGGTACATACATACATACATACATAAATTATTTAAAACTCCAATGCAGTTGGACAGAGGTCAGACTGTTAGGAATGAATACTGTTAGAGGTGTAGAGGGAAGATGTGGGATATGTAAATTTGCTCTGGCATTGCATAATGGTCAATGTCATTGTGAAGATTTGTATGGTGACGAAATAGCAAACCACGGCATTTCATTTTGTTAGGGAAAAGTGGTGAATGCAAATGCTGGCAGGAGAAAGAGAAAGTTCATCTGCTTTTAATGTGAGACTGGTGAGAAGTTTCACAGCAAAAGTAAGGAAAGGAGATAATGTGTGACTCAATGAGATTTGGAGGTTTAATCTTAGAATTTACAGAAGAATTGTAGAGCCATGCAGATCTATGGAGAATAAAGAGATGATGGGGATAGATGGGATTAAGTTTATATACAGCAATATTTAAGAAGGGTTGAGGAAAGGGGAAATTGGAAATAAATATATTTGAGTATTAATGAATATATAGAGATGTTTTAGGCTGTGCAGTTGGGTGTCAGGCTTGTGGAGAGTGTAGAAAGAGGCAACCAGATTGCACTTAGCCCATGTTAGTCAAAAAGGGATTTAGATCATTAAATGCTTATTGATGCAGCAGAGGCATGCTACAAGAGTTTGTGTTATGTGTTTTTTTATGGAATGTTACTTGAGTTATTCATGTGGGAAATATTCATACAAATATAATATCCTCTAAAACTGTAATCACATGCTGCATCATAGAGATACAATTAATAAATACATAACCAACAAAAAGGACACAACCATTACAATTTCTACTCACAATAATAAATAACTTGTAAAAAAGTAAGATTTATTCCCACCCTGATGTTATAAAGTTATCTGCTTGTGATATCATTATGATGAACTTTTTTTAATTTTGTTTGTATCTCTTGTTGCCAGTGTTTTTACTATTTTATAAAACTCAATGTTGTGGATAATGCAAAAATATTCTGGTAATGATTATGATTACCAAAGTTAGTTAACAGTTATCAAAAAATCAGCGTAGTTGTCATAATTTCTGCTTGATTTATGATAACTGGGATAATTAAATAACCAGGTGAAAAAGAGATGAAGAAATCTGGAGAGCTATTGCTACATTTTCTAGAGACAAGGTGCTGTTAGAAATAACACAGATCATATTGTGTAAAAAAGCAGAGTTATAGTTGGCATAAGGATCTAGAACCATAGATAACTTTTTTACTGATGCATATCCCTATATACTTTTAGAGATCCCTGATGTGATTTTTTTTTAATAACATTTAAATGTGCTTTATAAAAATTACTGATCCTTCCATGGACTCACACGAAAAGTGGGGAAGCACCACATAAATAAAATAAAATAATCAAAATCACCCACAACCACTTCAATGATACATCATTTTGATGATTTTTTTCAGCTAGTGCCAGTCCAGGACCTAAGGATGCAATAGGTGAGTTATAGTGTCGTTATAGTGAAACACAGTAAAGTTTTCCTTTATGTAAGCTTATTGAACATATTATCAACATATGTCGGATCTAGAAGTGGCTGTAAGCATTATATATAAAGTACTGGCTTTGGTTATTATCAAGTCTGTCAAAAGTAGGGCTAGAAATGATTAAAATGAATAATAAGAAGTTCATGTAGGTTATATGATAGCATGAATTAAATCTATGGTTCCCACACTAAGGTCACCTGCTTCTGTACCCCAGTATTCAGCTACTTCTTCTGGGCCTAATTAGCCTTGACAAGTTCTAGCCACAAAATTACTAAATGGCAATTCTGATAGGGAAAATTGCTATTCACTATTCAGTCCTAGAAGCATACCATGTGGTAATATGATGCCTTTGTGGCTAGGAATGGATGAGGAAAAAGAAAAAAAGAGCAATGTTATCATACCTGCCTAGAGTCAACTTCAAGGTGGGTTCAAAACAAGTGACTGGCAGGTGATCATTGGTGGGAGATAGAGAAAGAGAATAACTTCCAAGGTCTTGTACAGCAAAGAATGCCATAGCCCATCACAAAGGACATTCCACAATGTTTAAAAACATTTGAAACACACATAGGTTAGTATAGGACTAGCTGCTCTTGTGGGCCATTTTAAGCTTAGCCAATTTCCCTCAAGGATAAGAATCAAAATCTGTACCCTCTTTCTGTGAGATAAACACCTTATATACCAAGTCAGCCCTCAAACCCTAAATACCAGGTTATCAGTCACCAGACTGGTACAAGCCCAGCCTACACCCAGAGGCCCTTATTAAACCCTGTTGTATTTGTGAAGGAAAGACCATAATTATTATACCAAATATAACTCACCCCATAACTTACAGGCTCATAGGCAAGCTGCCCTTATGGGCCATTTTAAGCCTAGTCAATTTCCTTCAAATGGGAGAATCAAACCCTGTACCTTGAGTCTGTGAGGTAAACACCTTAACTACTATGCCAACCCCAATCACAATTGTAATTCCTTCTCTATTATCATTAAGATTAACCTAAAGAAACCCATGTTGCATCCCATAACCTCAAGTAGGGCAGTTGCTTAAGAGAAAGTCTGAAGCAAGAACAGATAAGTTAACAGTTGAGAAGTTATATGATGTAGAGTATACTAGTAAATAGGATTAGTTATGAAGTTATATGATGTGGAGTATACTAGCAGATAAGACTAGCTATGAAGTTATATGATGTGGAGTATACTAGTAGATAGGACTAGTAGGGCCAGAAGTCTTATAGTAAACAATTTAGCCACAGGACCAACCTAGGGAAAAAGGGTTGGAAGTCCAGTGCCAGGCAAAGGAAAATGCCAAAGGTTAAGGCCTGACAAATGGAAACATTGTCTGAAAACAAATGTCTCAGACGTTAATCATGAAGCCTGAATGGATTATAAGGTTTAAAGGCTAAGGCTGGTCATGATACTTGTCTAAAGGGTTTAGGCTTAATCAGAGAGAAGCATATCTACAGGAAGATATCTTAAGTTTAATGATCAGTGTGTTAATGAAGATTATATGAAAAATAGCTGGAGTAGAAAGTAATATATAGCTGGGTTTAAATAATAAACAGAATGATAAAGAAAA
Organism: Protopterus annectens; assembly: GCF_019279795.1. Lineage (NCBI taxonomy): Eukaryota > Metazoa > Chordata > Ceratodontiformes > Protopteridae > Protopterus > Protopterus annectens. The sequence continues at coordinate 302,598,719 of NC_056734.1, forward strand.
CAAGTCATTTACTCCGAAATGATGATTAAATGCAATATGAAAATAATTCTATTGACTATTTCCAAGAATAAAAAAATGTTTCAATAAGATTGTGGATAATGTTATATAAAAAAAATTATGTTGAATAAAGATTTTAGATAATACAGTAGTGTTTCTACTGGAAATGTGTGTGATGATGGTGTGGTCAACAATAAAATAGTGTATGAAAATGATGTGTAATCATTAAGGGAATTATAGCAATTATATTTAAAGTGATTTTGTTAGTGTGATGTTTGTCACATTTTAATAAATGTTCACCCTGTTTAAAGCCTCTTCAAATCTTAATATCGTGATAAAGTACTATCTTTGGATTGTTTTGTGCTACTGTAGTTTTCACATATTTTATAATGTTATTAAAAATAGCAACACTATAATAGAAAGATTATTTCAAGCAAACAGTAAAAACAATGAATGCAGAATATGTGTTGGAACTATGTCCTTTAGGTAGCTAATAAAATGAAGGCAATAATACAGTATCTCTGCAGTTTTAGTAGGCAAATCAAATGAAATAACCTTAGATGAAATTTTCACAGTATTTTTACCATATTTCTTTAACCACTAAATAATACCTTGGCTGTTTGCTACTGACACACTAATGTGCTGCATTGATAGCCCTGAGATCCAGAAAGTAACCAAGACTCAAACGATTTCTTCAAAGTATAAATTAATGTTGAGAGAAATGAAAGCAGGATAAATTTAGAAGTAGAACAAGTTCTCCTTAACAGATTCATAAGTCTTTTTCTCTACAGGGCGAATGGGAGTTATGAAATGTGCTGGAAAACTGCAGTAATCTATCAAACATTATGACAAAAAGGGACAAGGAGGGATGAAAAAGAAGAAGGCGAGCTTGCTTTCAGTAGCTAAAGGCAAAAATAAGACAGAGTGCTTACTGTACTCCGATAGCTTATGAACTATAATTTTTTACACTTTGCATCAATGCTGCAATAACTTTAAGGCAGACACTGTATTGTTTTATTATCAGCTATCCTTCAAAACATATTGCCAGCAAGGGGAGATATTTTGTTGAGTTTCTGTATAGCTAGAAGCAGACCTGAGATTTCTTTCAAAATTATGATGCCAGTCACAGTGATATTAAGAAACTACCAGTAAATTAATGGCAATACAAGAATAAAGGTTCAATGGTTAGAATCAAGACCTTTGAAATGTTAGCTACAGAATGCAATTATTAAGTAACATAATATAGAAATGCTACTAACATATACTGGTAATATATTACGCGTGCATCTCTTGCCTATTTCTGATTATGTCTTACACTACCATTTTTATCATGCTTCCCTGTATCTACATCTATCACTAGAAATGGTTCTTGTCTCCTGGGCTATTTGCTACAATAACTGTAAACAGAAAGTGCTAACCTGCTTTGACCCAAAGTCTGACAGAGGATAAAAAATGTTTGGCTGCTTCTTTATAGGCTTTTTGTTTAACATTTTTTTTACCTTCGTAATGTTTGTACCTTTCATCAATTTATATGACACAGCAAATAAAACTAGCCCAGGATAAACAGACATTATTCATGTCTCTGTTTGCAAATTATGTTTTTCTCTGAAGACTACCCATTTCAAATTGAATTATTCTTTGTAAAACTAATTATATTTTGTTCCTTCATGTATTTTAGTGCCATTATAACCTAACTTTGACGTTCTGTAAAAGGAAGGCTAATATGCTGACAACTTTCATTCTCATCAGCAGTGTCACCACAGTCACTAAACTGATGAAATATTTGAGACACTGGAAAAAATCTGCATATTTAGACTCAGTAATGCTTAAATGTGCACACCTTTAGGCTTATTTAAGCTTAAATCCACAATTATTGTAGCTATATCTAACTAGTAAACAAGTGATAAATCATCTATAAAACATCATTTGTTTTGCAATATCTATAAGAAAACATGGATTTGGACTTGGGTTGCAATAGCCACCAACTCAGTCACTACATTGTGCTTCACTATTTATATTGCTAATACACTAAAATGAAAAAAAAATCTATAGGCCAGAAATCTGTGGCAACATATCATTAGGAAATTATATTATCTCTTCTACCAAATTACTTCATACTTGTTCAGGAAAAACACCCAAAGGCCATCAGACATGTAAAATTTAATTTTTTGCAACTTTACTGTTCTGTGTTTACACAAAAACTAATCTGTTCCCATGCATACGCCCTACTAGGTCCAAAGGCATTATTTGTATAAATTATCACAGTTTAGTATAGCAGTATTCAGTGACAAAATATATAGACTCTGTTTTTCAAGTCCTAACTACTTTTATAAAGAGGACAACATTTTATTAATTATAATGGTATACCTGACAATATATTTTCAAAAGCTTCTGTAACAAGAAATATTTCCATTATTAAGTTATTTAGATATTGCTGGAATGAATAGGAATTTATCATAGACAATGCATGCATTTCATTCTGAAAGATACGTTTTAACTGGAAAACTTTCAGAACTCCAACATTGCAGGCCCTCTGTAGCTATTACATTTTCATAAGAATTGTTTAACCTCCTAAAAATTAACCAGGTTGCTATTTCTGACACTGCATTTGGTAATACTCAACACAATGCAGAAAAGTAACTTGTTAAAAACAAAACTGAAACATGCAAAGAAGAAAATGTTACAGAAAAAACAGTGAGTTGAATGATGTAATATAAATGGAAACTAAACTCTGTCAGTTATCAAACATGTTATTGTGTGTTTCTCTGGGAGTAAGCTTGGTGTCTCAATGCAGATAACCTGATATGATGTTCCACATTTATTTGCCACTGTGCCTGCCTATTAATTGTAAGCATTGGCTAAACAGTTTTAAGTACCTCTGATCAACATTTGTTATTAAAAGCAATTAGAGCTGATCAGTCCAAGTGTTAATATTACTGCATGTCCACTTATTTATCATTTCTGAAGCAGAAGCTGTTGCAAATGCAGTGTTGCTTGTCTCTTAGGTTATCAGTCAAGTATCTGTAAGAAATAAACTAAGCAATTCATTCTTATTTATTTATATTTATTAATGTATTTATTTGTTTGTTTATGTATTTTTATTTGTTTACCAGGAAAGTCTGACAACGTCTTAAAGACCTCTTTTCAGTGAAGGTCTGGGAAGAAAAGCTCCAACACATTTCAGTTAGAGTAACTGATTATACATAACATTATAAATTACACGAATCAAAAAAATCCCAAAGATCAGGAGAAAAGTAGATGAAATAGTTTTTACAAAGATTTACAATCAAAGGAGTTAGCTCACTTAAAGTTGCTCATTATACATTACGTTGCAGAGAACATGAAAAGATTAACTTCATCACAGTTGATCACAATAAACATACATTGGAAAGGAGAGACATTAACAGTGTAAAAGTAAGATAGGATAATGAGAAAATGGTGGTTCCAAATACCAAAGGTAAGTGAAGAAATATAGGTATAGGAGTCAGAATGAAGAACTGAAATTTAATAGTTAAGAATGGGAATGAATAATGAACACATGATGTAGAACAAGAGAGAGAGAGATGGTGCACAGGAAGAAGTCTTATAGAAAATGAGCATGAGTTATGTGATAATACTGCATTCTAAAGAATATTTTATATGTACGTTATAAAGCCCTGAGGTCAGTAATGATTGATTAGTATTGATAAATGCTAGATGTATGGAGAAGGGTGTAGGAGAAAGAAGGGGAGTGGTTATATTTAAGAAAATTAATCATCCTGGTGTGCTGGGTAAGTGATGCATAGAGGGGGGGAGTAATAAGATGATGACAGTCCGTGGATAGTGATAAGTAACTTAGACTTTGTATAGACATCACCAGGGAAAGTGACATACCCAGTTAGTAAGGAAATAAGATTTTACTTAAATTTTAAAAGGCTGAGGTCAGTGATTTCACAAATTGGTAGTGAGAGAGATTTCCAAAGTTTGGCAAAAGTGCATCAGTAAAGAGTCTTGCCATGAGTGTTATTAGCTAAAGATCCAATACTCAATCATTTTTTTTCCTGAAGATCTAAGAGGCTCAGCAGGAGAGAATCGAGATGAAAGTGGATTGAAAGCTTGACATGTCTCTGGTAAATATAACATTTTGTGACCTTGTTTCACCTGAACTAGTTTGAATAAATTAATGAATTCTAGCCAGTTAAGTAACTTTATTGGAACACATTGGTGAGTCTGTGCAAAAGAGCTGATAGCACGTTTAGCAGTTTTATTGTGAGCTTCCTAGAGTTTTGATAGCTGTGGTGATTGTAAATTAGTAAGAATGGAAATTGCATATGATAGAGTAGGGAATATGAGGGCTGAGACAATACGCTTTCTGGTAAATTCAGTACAGTAGTGTTTGGCCTTATATAACATATCCAGTTTTTAAGTGTTTTCTTGGAAATTTGGTTTGGGAAACTATGTCAATTGTGGTGCCAGTTTTCAGATGAGAGGGAAGTTGGATTTGGTGTTATGAAGAGATTTGAGGGTAAAGAGCATGCATTTTGTTTTCATGGCATTAAGCACAATATTTGAGTCTCTCAGCTATGTATTTATAGATGAGAATGAAGGTTGTATGATAATTAGAAGGTTCTTACATTCCCTTGACAGTTCAGATGATTATCAAGTCACATGTATTGGATAATAGAGTCACTTTCTGTAATGAATGAGCAGGTCATTAGTACAGATGTTAAACAATAATGGTCAAGGATGGATTCTTAAGGAACTCCAACTGAAGATTATTGAAAGGAGGATGTGGCTTGACTGCATTTGACTCTTTGAGCCCTAATTGTGAGATAGGAAAGAAACCATGAGTGGAAATCACCACAGTGTCCTAAGAGAGAGAGTTTTTTGAGTAGTATATAGTGACAGGAAGTGTCAAAAGCTATTGATAGGTCAAAGAAAATTGTGGATAATAGGTCGTTGTTATTTCTGTGATAATTAATGTTGTTAATAAAAAATAAGAGGTTAGTGTCAATATCTGATGCATGAAAACTATGTTGTGACAGGGAGAGGAGATTGATAGGGGGTATTTAAGTAACTGGAAATGAATATTTTGTTTCTAGAATCTTAGACAGTGTGGATGAGAAAGCTGTTTATCTGAAATTGTTTAGTTCTTTGGAACAGCCTCTATAATGCAACAGGATGACATGAGATTATTTCCAGATGTTAGAGACATATGATTCTTCTATGGATCTGTTTATGAGGATGGGTATTGGGTAGGCTGTGACTTTTGCTGTTAATTTAATATATTCAGAGGGTATGTTATCTGTACAAGTGTTGTAGGAAATAGCTTAGAAGATATAACTTACTTTTAGACAGCAGGATTTGACTGAGTAAAGAAATAGATTGCTACTCTATCGGGATGAAAGGATTCTTTGGAGTAAGACTGGAGTTGGTATGTGAAGCAGCAGAGTTTATGAAATGAGGATTAAAAGTACAGCAGAGGTGTAGTCAGATTCATTGGGGTTTGGGTTGGGCTGGAGAAGTTTACTGAATTTGGGATGCTGAGATATTTGTGTCCAAAATGTTTGCAGTGAATTAGAAAAAAAAGAATCTAGTGGTTTCAAAAGTACTTTTTTTGTTATCTTTAAAAAACTGTGCTTTTGTGATATTTCATAGAGTATGATGCATGTGCTGAGAGGCAGTAGTTTTATAAGCATTCAGTATATGCCAAGCTTTATCTATTTAGTTCATAAATTGTTTTGCATCTTAGGATAATCAGGTAAGGACTGAACGTGACACATTTCTTCCTGATGGGAGTGTGTGCATTAAATATTGTTAGAAATGTATGATTACAGTGCAGAGCAACTTCATCCAAAGGTGAGTATGTTTAGTATTTTCCAGTTGTGTTGTGCTACGAGTGCAGTTGAAAGCATATATGCTGAAATTTGTGAAATTTCTTGCACACTTATGGGGGCTTAATAGTAGAAGAGTGAGTGTGGATGGCATTTGTGGGGTGAAAATCACTCAAGGAGTTAATTAATATTTAATTTATGAATGTTTCAAAAAAATGGTAGAGGACATGAGTGGGTATGATTGGGGTGCAATGTTCAAGGGAGTTACAGGAAGTCCAGTTTGTGTTATATCCTAGCATTATTGTTTCATTGGTTAGATTGGCTGATGACCAGGATTGGACATCTTCAATTATAGGAATGTTGCTTTTGTTATTTAAAGGAATGTAAAGAGCAATTATGCATATACATTTTTTTTTATTTTAATGTGTTGTATTAATACTAGAATTTCAGCGTTACTTAATCTATGAGTTTTCCCTTGAATGTGGTCTTATGTGTAGTTTATTACAGAAGAGTATTGCAACACCACCAGTATGTTTGGTGAGATGATCTATGCATTGTATACTAAAACCAGATTAGGTGATTTCTTTGTTTGAGTAGATCGCTTTAACTGTCTTTTACTTAGTATAAGAATAGCAAGTATATATTGTAGAATCTGAGCATATAGCAGAGTGATTTTATTGCAGAGTCTTTGCATGTTCAGACTACGGATCTTGAGGCTATGGTATGCGTGAGTATGTGGAGATGTGTGAAAGGGGTAGGGGAGGGACAGGAGTGATGGGGGGAGCTACAGGCATTTCTTAAAGAGTCAGAGCCAGCATTTGGTGAATGTCATCACTTATAAGAAGTGAAAGGTGGCTGTGTGAGGTAAGTGAATAATAACCTTGGTTATTTGTTTAACAGATGGTAAAGTGGGGGAAGTTTTGTGCTACTGGACTATAGTAGTCTTGGTGAAATATATAAAAGACAATAGAGAGGTGTAAGAATGGATGAAATAGGACATAAAATAAGAAGTTAGACTGCCTTGTTTCCTTTTTCCTTTGCCTTGCTTTGCCAGCAAGATTGCAGTGCTGAGTCTCAGCCCTTAAGATTTGTTATAACTTTTTATTGTTAACCAGTTCTCCAAAGCACCATTCCCTAAGTCATTCACTGCTTGGTAATACTTAAATGTTTTTCTGTTCCTGCCTACTGCTTGTTTCAATTACACTAAGATATCATAAATATCTTTTTGCAAATCTTTGTCAGAAGGTTGAAATGATTGGCACCTATGATTAACAATCCTAATCACTGTTACCATTCATAGATCTGTACCATGGTTAACTCAAATAATCAAATAAGTCTCTTTAGTCCATAACAGCAGTCACTGCTGTGTCTAATTGGTCTCAGTTATCCTTCTTCCACATATGTCTAAAGTCCTTTTTTAACTGAGTTTCATTCCTGTAAACATGTTTGATGAAGAGCAAGAAAATAGACTTGAATGACTACAATTATTTGAATGTGTCTTTTCCCAAAACAACGTGTATTTTTGGAATTCTCAAAATACACAAATCCATCGACAATCATCCCCGATGTCCAATAGTGGATAGACGAGGTTCCATCACACATCCTATTGCAAAATATATTGACACAAAACTGAAATCTTTTGTCCTCAGAGAAGAGCACATTTGTCTGGACTCATGGGAATGTTTGACTAAGATCAACAAAATTATCTGTCAAGAAAATGACTTCTTCCTATCCATAGAAGTTAAGGATTTATATACTTGTATTCTCCATGATGTTGCACTTGAGTGGTTTGTTGACTTCTTATGCACTTGTCCTGTACCCCAAGACAAGCAAAACATGTATGAGACACTGTTAGAGACAGTTTTGAAAAATAATTTCATCTGTTTTAATGGTAAATTATATTTGCAAAAATGTGGCATGACTATGGGGGCGGCATGTGGAGGCCTCTATGCCAACATAGTAATGCTACAGTGGGAAAAGAACATCCTTTTCAAGTCAGAATTTTTTAGACAATTCACCTTTTATATACAATTTTTGGACGATATTTTAATCCTTTGGAAAGATACGAGGAATAACATCTCAAAATATATGGAATTTTAAATCAAAGTACTTGTTATTTGAAATTCACTAGTGAGATCAGTTCAGAGAAAATAAGTTATCTAGATATTTTCCTGACTAAAAACACCAGGGAGGAAAGATTCATCTTGAAGATACACAGGGACGCTACATATTCAAATACATTCTAACACTTCTCTAGTTGCCATCCACTTAGGCAAAAGAAATCCATAGTAAAAGGCCAATTTGTGCATGCAGCTCATATGATTTCAAGAAGAGAAGACTTCATCGAAGAGTGTAAAAATTTAACTTCTATGTTTGAAAGAAGAGGTTGCCTGTGGAATGTATTAGTGACATCATGGATGAAGTGGTAACAAAGAGAGATGGGCACCATTTTTCTCCCTTATTGGGTGACATGCATGATGTAACCCTGGAAAGTTACAATCCAGTAGAAGAAATTTTAGAAATGTATAGTGAACTGTGTGATTCAATCAATCAAATGGGAGAGGACAGTTTTTGTTCTGCTTTCATCACCAGTTACAACATCGATTCTGGAACGCTGTAATGGATTTTTGAAAAAAAACTGGGACTTTATTAAGGATGATTTTGAGTTATTGAACTGTCTTGGGAACCATCCAAAATTTGTTTATAAAAGTAATATGAACCTCAAAGCTATCTTGGAAAGTCACACATGGATCTACAAAACAAGCACCGGCAAAACATGCAAATAAATACACAAAAACATATTCGGAAGCACTAGGTACCAATCTGAAAAAGAAACAGTGCCCTCCAAAGCAGAAGAGCAAGCAACCTGCACCTCCAAACACAAGCCAGAAAACACATAATTCACCTCAGCAGTGTGCCTCATGACAGCCCCTAAGGCAAAACGCCATACCCAACACACTAGTAATAGGAGACTCTATAGTAAGGCACACAGATGTTCCACTCACCAGGCTAAACAAGGAGAAGGTTACTGTCAGCTGCCTGTGGGGTGCTAGGATCCGCCACATAACACAGGCACTTAGGTCACTCCAGAACAAGTACAAGTATGACGCTGTCATTGTACATGTTGGTGTGAATGATCTAAGATGTACCTCCCTGGACTACATGAAAAGAGACATCGAGGAGCTCTCTGATCATATAGCCCAAGCTGGTATGACCCTGACCTTGAGTAGCATACTACCTTCACCTAGAATGATACCACAATACAAAGACAAAATGATCAATTTCAACAATTGGCTAAGCTTCTGGTGTCATTCTAAGGGGATCCAGTGTCTGTCTACCTGGGATGACATGATAGACAAGCCTCGCTGTTTTGCCAGAGATGGTTTGCATCTGTCACACCTAGGCTTTTGAATACTGGCCAAGGCTCTTGCCGTCCCCATAGTGACTTTTTTAGGCAAGGCTCATAGGAGAAACCAACCACCGTAACCAGCACAGGTAACCAAAAACTAAGAGTAATGCTACTCAACGCCAGAAGTCTCAACCTCAAAATGCACGCACTCGAGGCACTCCTCAGTATGGAGAAAATCTATGTTTGTGCAGTGACAGAAACCTGGTTCAAGGCTCCAGAGAGCACCCCCAGCACTACCAGGTTACAATTCATATCATACCTTCCGGCCTCAGTTACCGGATCGCAGTACAAAGGGCGGAGGTGTATCCATATTCATCAAGGATACCCACATCTCCAGGTTAGTGGTGCAGCATGATGCCCCAGAGATCAACCATGCGCAACTATCAGCAGGCAAAACCACATTTCAAGTCGTAGCCTATTATATATCATCCACCATGTCCCAAGATGCTCACTCAGCATTCCTTGAGGCATTGGAAAATATAAAGGTCCTACCCAACACCATAATTTTGGGTGATTTCAACTACTCTGGTATAGACTGGGCGAACTACCAAAGTTCTAACTCCTATGCCCAGCTGTTCATAGAATTTATAAATTCAAATGCCCTTGAACAACTGGTATGTTCTCCCACTAGAGGGGACAACATATTGGATTTAGTCATCACAAATATGGGTGCCCATTGTACCACACCCGTTATCACTCCCTCTCTGGTCAGATCAGACCACAAACTGATAACCCTAGATATCTTCACCCCTCCACCTCCCCCAGTCAAAGAAACCATCGTAAAAAACCTTTCCAAAGCAAACTTCAAACTACTTGCGTCAGAAGTGGAAAGCTTCACTATTCCCTTGCAGAAGGATAATGATATCCAGGATGCAGAATCCTACAGCAAGGCACTTTATATACATCTTCAGGATTACATGGACTATGCTATCCCAAATAAAACCAAGACTCCTTCCTCAAGCAAGAAGAAACCAGTCTGGTGGACCCCGGCCATAAGCAAACTATACAATAAAAGGAGGAGACTTATACAAAAAAAGGCCAAATCTCAAGCAGAAAAATCTTCCCTGATCAGCTTTAGTAAGAAATTGAGGGCCCTCATCAAGTCAACTAAAGCCAATTTCGAAAAGAAAGTTGCCAAGGATAGCAAGGATAACCATAAGGCTTTCTATGGTTATGTCAAAAACCTAAATGACAAAGCTCAAGTCTGTTCTGAGCTAGTACAAAATGGAACAAAATACACTGACCCCACTGACATTGCCAACATCTTGGCTGACAGGTTCAGTGCAAATCCCCCCCCCCCCCCCACCCACCACCACCTACAGGGCCTATTACTATTCCAGGGGATTGTGTAACTCCAATTATTACTGATAAGTTGGTTAATAAGGCTCTATCTAAAGCTAAAAACACTGCCTCCATGGGACCAGATGGTATCCCGGGCTGTGTCATACGTGAGCTCCAAAATGAATTAACCCCGCATCTGAATACCCTGTTCAGTCTCAGCCTCTCGACAGGATATGTGCCCATAGAATGGCGCACAGCAACGATGGTTCCGCTGCACAAGGGTGGGCCCACAACCAACCCTGGGAACTACCGACCAATAAGCCTGACCAGTCTGATCTGTAAGGCAATGGAGCGAATCATTATGGAACTCATAAATGGAGAGATTGGGAACCTCCAAACACTTGACCCCACACAGTTCGGCTTTGTCAAGGGCAGATCATGCCTCCTGAACCTGGTGGACTTCTTTGAGACAGTTACTCAGGCTATAGATAAGGGAAAGGAGGTACACACAGCTTACCTTGACCGTGCTAAAGCATTTGACACCATTCCCCATTCGAATATTATTGATAAACTTACCAACCTGGGCATAAACCCTTACATCACAAGATGGATCGCAAACTGGCTCTCAGACAGATCCCACAAAGTAAGAGTAGCGGGATCTATGTCTGAATCTAGACCAGTAAAGAGTGGTGTGCCTCAGGGCTCTGTCCTGGGGCCCCTCCTGTTTGTCATATACTTCTCTGAAGTACAGCCAAACACTGAAGGGCTGTGGCTGACCAAGTTTGCAGACGATTGCAAACTAGGTGCTATAATAGAGTCTCCGGCCGACATGGATATCCTCCAGAAGGGCCTAAATGAGACTGATGCATGGTGTCAAAGCCATAGTCTCAAGCTAAATGCTAAAAAATGCATAGTAATCCCCTTTGGAAAAAACAGAGTACCCACGAACTACCACATAGGAGGTAACCTCCTGAAATCTGAAGTAGTAATAAGGGATCTAGGACCCAAGTAGATAGTCAGCTTTCCTTTGATAAGCATGTCGCCAAGGTGGTTAGAAAATTCTTCTATGTGACCCATCTGATCATGAAAGGGTTCGCATCAAGATCTAAGGATGTAATGGTGCCCCTCAACTCTTCCCTCATCAGACCCATTATTGAGTACAATGCACCAATTGGTATGCCTGGCTAGGCATCTCCAGCAGCTGGAGAGACCATAGAGGTACCTCACTAAGAGGATTACTGGCCTCAAACAGTTGCCCTATGCAGCACGATTGAAAAAACTAAGGCTTTTCTCTGTTGCATACCACCTCCTCAGAGGCAATCTCTGTCTAACATACAGAGCCATGTCCAACCCAGAACTGTTAAACATGCTCCATCTTAGCAAAACCAAATCCACTCGAGCTACACACTCTAGGGATATAAACCTCAGCACAACAATGAATAGAACATGCTGGAGGGATAGATTCCCTTCGCAAAGACTTCCTTTGCTATGGAACAAGGTCCCGATCTACATAAGACAGAGTCCCTCACTGTCACTTTCCAAGAGGAACCTTGACGAGTGGATGGGTAACAGAAAGTTCATACGAGGGATCATACCAACAGCTCTACTAGATAGGGGCTAAGGATACTAGCTGCTAGATCAAGGGCCTAGGGAACTAACCAAAGGGGCGGTGAATACCACACAATGTGGCTGGGCTAATATATGCCTTCGGGCAGATAGCCCAGTACCTACCTATGAACCTATGAACCTAAAAATCAAATGCCCCCCCCCCCCCCCCCCCCCACCAAAATCAATAACTGGAATGAAGATTTGTAGTGCATGCAATTATTGTAAATTTATGTTGGTTTCTAAAGAAGTAGTTTTATGTAATACTACCATTTATATAAATAGTAACTTCAACTGCAACATTGAAGGGGTTATTTATGCAGTAATGTGTAGCCTTTGTCCAAGTTATTACATCGGAAAGACCAAAAGAAAAATTAAGGAAAGGGTGTATGAACATCAATATGACATCAGGAAAATGAAGGAGACTAATGCTTTATTTAAGCATATCTCAAGATTCCCTACCCACTCATTCAATTTCATTATATTAGAAAAAGTTCAATGAGATCTATGGGGGGAGGGGGGGGCATGGCCTTTGCTCCTTGAGAAGCGAGAACTATACTGGCAACTGCATTTAGGTGCAAACCACAATCCTGGATTAAATGACATGCTATCTTTAGCATGTATTTTAAAATTAAAATCAACAATCAGATAAAAAGAAATCTATTTATGTAACATGAGTAAAGTACTCAGCAATTAATATTTATGAGAATACACGTGGACTGTTTCTATTGGTCATAGTGATGGGTGTGCTTCTTTAGCGATGCCATTACAAAATATAAATCTTCAAAACATCCACATACGTCATCTGAGGAAGTTTTTATTTATAAAAACAAAAGCATTTATCATACATTTTAAACTTGTGTAATATTAAAGTAATTATTTTGGTTTTAACAGCGTTCTGTTCTGGAATTTACTTGCGTGGTTCACCTGTGCCAACTGGTTTTCTTGGTTTACATTTGTGCTTGTTTTTTTTCGTTCAACATGTTTGATGAAGAGACTTAAATTAAGAGAAATTACTTCCTGTTGGTTCCATTAAGATGTAGTAAAGATTAAGTCACCAAATTTAAGCTGCAGGATCAGAAATGATTGAACATCTCTTTTCAAAAACAAAATGTAAAACTCTGCATCACCCATGAGAGGAAGCTGCCTAGCGTAAGTGTAGAACACTAATTCCTCCAAAGTTTCTACAGGTTGGGGTGTTCCTAATGTGAATTACATATACTAAGGGCAGGATTTACGATGGCTTGCATGGAGTCTAAGAGTAGTGTAAGACTCCATGCAGCCATAGCGATCCAGGAACAGCCTGTATTTGCATGTAAGAGAGCACCTAAAACGGCTCTTACACGGACAGGGCGTGGAGATGCTAATTACCTCACTTGCAGCTGAAAGGCATGCAAATGAGGTAATTTAGCGATCCAGGAAGCAGAAACCTGCCCGTGTAAGAGCCGTGTTATCTTCAGAAATGTACTCAGTTGACAACTGAGTACCGTTCTGCAAATAACACAATGGAGACTTGTCAGCTCCAAATAAAGGTTGCATATGTTCCAAGCAACATGCCAATGGCCAAATATGTGGCCACTGGCAACGTACCCCGATGCAAAAATGAAATAAAAATGTTTTTTTTTTCTGCGAGCGCCGATGTTTAAACGCAGCGCAGCACCGCACAAACAGGCTGCGCTATTATGCAAAGCATGAATTTACAATGTAAGGGAATAGCAGGCTGAAAACAACATGGCCACCGAGTATGGGTTGCTAAGGGGGGAAGCTGAGTGTAAGACATGTAACTAAGCATTAGTAGGCAATCCTATGTAATGAGTAGTAGGATAGTGAATCGCACTGTAACATAGCAAATGAGCACATTCCCTGGAGTTTAGGAGTAGGATAAGGGGGAGTAACAGAGTAGGAGATAGGTGACATCACAGGGGGGTATGTATGAAAGAAATGAAGCTCATTGGAGCACAGTGGCATGTGAAAGATGTCAGTGACACATCATGGAAAGAGGAATGTCAACAAGTAGGCATGGGAAAGCCAAGAAATGGAAGGTGTACACTATGGATAACACCAAAGTTTCTTGCTGGGCGTGCATGCGCAAGTGTGCGCACCTGGATGCGCGAGTAAGATAGAGTGCGCACGTGTAAGCGTGAGTGCACGCGTTTAAGCTGGAGTAAGCATGTAGGAGCCTGTTTAAAGACCTGTAAGCTTGTCTGCGCTGGTGTGCACACGGTTTAACCCAAATAAGCAGATTCTAGTCCGTCTAAGCATGTGTGTGTGCATGTTAGCCGCTGTGAGCATGTTTGCGTTTCTATGCTCGTCGCTCCCCCCTGAGGAAACAGAAAGGAAAAAGGAAGCAGAAGAAATAGTAGGAAGCTAGCAGGGAATACTGGCAGAGCTAGCAGGTGAAAACAATCAGAAGCAGGCAATTACACAGGCAGAACAGTAGCCCAGTCCAGCACTTAAAACTCTGCAAACAACAGTGCAGTATGTTTCTCTCAAGAGACACTGCAACAGAGGAGTAAGCTATTAGAAGTGAAAACTGAAAAAGCTTCACTCAGACCAAAAATGCTAGGGGCTGCCATAGCTGTTATAAGGAGACATATGCAACATGCTGAGGGTGGTGACTATGACAATGCTGCTGGACAACTCACAGTGAGGAGACGGAGAAGAGTGTACAGGCCCAGGGTCACCTACCAGGGGTTACATGAGCTGGAGATAGTGGAGCACTATAGAGTGGACAGAGACCTCCTACAGCAAATTGTTGAGCTTTGCAGGCCACGCCTCACACACAGAACCAACAGAGGGGAACCCATCCCAGTGGAAACCAAGGTATGTGTTGGCCTATGAATACTAGCAACTTGTACCTTCCAGAGACCAACTGGTGATATGATGGGGATATCACAGGCATCAGCATCCAGGGTACTGCTCCTGGATGCCATGTCAGCACATGCCATTTATCATGTATATTTCCCCAATTCCCGTGAGGTATTGGCCAGCAATATGCGTCTCTTCCAGCAAATAGCGGAATACCCTGAGGTAGTGGGTGCAATAGACTGCAAGGAAATACGCATCAAAGCACCAGTTGGTGAGTGGGGTAGGGCCTACATTAACCACAAGGGCTTCCCCTCCATCAACTGCCAGGTCATGTGTAATGCCCAGGGCATAATAATGAATGTGTGTGCTGGCTGCCCTGGAAGTTACCATGATTTCCATATCTGGCATTTGACGCAGCTGTACCAGACATTTGCCAATGGGGACATTCCACATGGTCACTTAGTGGGGGATGCTGGCTATGCACTGGAGCCGTGGCTGATGACACCCATCAGAAATGCACACACACCTGGACAAGAACACCATAATGAGGCACATGCACAAACATAAAATGTAATCGCGCGTGTGTTTGGGTTGCTCAAGTCACAGTTTCGGTGCCTGGACACATCTGGTGGAGCCTTGCAGTACTCACCAACTACATGTACCCAAATTGTCATGGTATGTACTATGCTACATAATATGATTCTGCGAAAACAGCTGCAGCAGGACCAGCATAGGGCCGGGCCAAACAGCCCCCCACCATTGCAAAGGCCATCACAGGCAGAGCGTGACTCAGAGGAGGAACAACCTGAGCCTGCCCCAGTAAGCAGAAGGAGGCATGCCCAGTATGCCTTGGCCTTGGCAAAGAGGCAATGCATAGCGCATACACTGGCTCAGTAGGAACCCTGGAAATGATACCTCTCTCTGACTCACACATATAGTAAAAGGGATGCCTAAGTTGACACAACCTGCTTTCAAACATGTACAGGGAGTGTAGTATGTGCATCCAACATAGACAGCCCTGCAGCACCACCTGAGGCATGATTGCCATGTGTTAAGCAATGTAACACCATGTAGTATATGCAAACTTGATGACCCTGACTAACATCCTACCCTCACCAAGCATGATGCCACAATATGAAGACAAGATGATCAATTACAATAATTGGCTTAAGTATTGCTTTTAGTAAAAGGGGATCCAATGCCTGTCAGCCTGGGATGACATGCTGAGCAAGACACGATGCTCCACCTGCTACAGATGGCTTGCACCTATCACCCCTGGCCTTTTGGATACTGGCAAAGGCTGTTAACACCCCCACCGTGCCTTGAATAGGTAAGGCTCAAAACACAAACCCATCACAAGGGATAAGAACCTAGAAGTAATGCTACCCAATGCCAGAAGTCTAAACTGCAAGATGCATACAGTCCAAACTCTCCTCAGCATGGAGAATGTTGATATCTGTCCTGTAACAGAAACCTGGGTCAAGGCACACAAGAGCACCCTGACACTACCAGGTTACACCTCATACCATGCTTTACAGCCCCAAAACATGGAACAAACTACAAAAGGAGGGTGACTATCAATAATTGTCAAGGATAACCACACCCCCAGGTTGGTGCCACAGCAAGAAGCAGCATGGACTATCCACGGGCAAGTAACAGTGGCTAAAACTGCCTCCCAGTTAGTAGCCTGCTACAGACCACCCTCCTAACTCCAGGAACCACACTTGGCCTACTTCAGAACACATGAAAATATCAAGTTCTCTCCAAACAACATTATATTGGGTGACTGAAAATGCTCAAACATAGACTGGGAGCATTATTCTAGCTCCCTCCAACACCCTAGGCCAAAGGTTCCCAGAATTCATAAACCAAAATGTTATGGAACAACTTACCACCCCCACAAGAGGGGTAAGCATACTGGATGTGATAATCAGCCATATGGGTACTCTATGCCCAAGATGAGAAGTGTATCCCTCACTGGTAAGATCAGACCATAGAGTAATCCCACTGGATATTCACATCCTGACCCCAGTCCCTGGGCAGAAAACCACAGTGAAAAACATGTGTAAAGCAAATGTTGCACTCCTCCAAACCTGAGGTGGAATCCATTGAAGGCCTTGTGCCTGTGGAAAATATGGGCCAGACCTCAGAACCCTTTATAAATGCATTCTATGAACACATTCAGGAATGCATGGATTATGCAATCCCAAATAAAACCAAGACCCAATCCCATACATGCAGGCATCTGGCCTGGTGGACCCCAGCCATTACCAAACCATGCAAGAGAAGGAGGAAGCTACTACATGAAAGAGCAAAACCCAAAAAGGGAAGTAATCACTGATCAGTATTATGGCAAAAAAATATGGCCACACATAAAATCCTCTAAGGCCAGCTACAACATGTTGAATCTGGGAATCTTGAGGCAATGTTACACCTGCCTCATGTACACAGACAACCCCCTCCTCCCCCCAACAAATACAAATATATGTGAGAGATGCAACTATTTAGCCAAACTGGAGGCTGAGCTCTCTGAACTCAGTACTGGCAAAAACAGTCAGGAGGAGAAGGTAACCACACACACCACAAACCCAGTCTCACATAGACCTATCACAACTGCAAACCAAACACATAAACACACAAAAACATTCCCGGAGGCTCTAATTAAAAATCCAGTTCATTCTTCTCAGTGTGTATGTTAACTGACACCTAATAATACTAATACTGTTTACATGGGAGTATGTGCTTTCCTGTGGGACTTGTGGATTAACTGGTATACAACACTAGCTCTTGCAATTTGTTGCTATGGCTTCACTATTTAGCCTTTACATTCACTCCTTGAAGGCCTGCTAAGTGTCTTTACTGGAATGTGTTGCTATGGCTTTCCTATTTTCCATTTACATTCACTCCTTGTAATGCATTATATATTTCTTTCAGCAGCAATTCCTTATATGTTTGGTGTGGTTTGGTGGTACTGCATGCAGTCTGGTAAGGCCAAGGTGTGGGGTTTGACACCTACAAGGGTATCTTATTTTGCTGCTGAGCAGTAGTGGGGCCTTGTACTTTGTACTAACAGTTATGAATATCAGGCACATGCAGTGCTTGTAAACTACTATACTGTCCTTATTTTATTAGATGGCTACATCCTTTGATATTTCTGGGTTGTACTCCTACATGAGGGTGTGCTTGTGGAAGCAATTCTACAGCTATTCACAGAGTGTGTGACAGCAGACAGAATTATGTGCCTGTAAGTTTCTGACACTTGCAGGCCTCAGATACTCTCAGGTGTATATTTTAGCAGCCTCAGGGAATGGTACATATCAGTGGGATACACCCGTGATATATTTCAGATATTGTGCAGTTGTGACTGTGGGGTATTTTGAGCATATGTATTACTACACCATTTCTGACATGCAAGTAGTGTGTACTTTAACTAATTGAGAGTTACCATTATGTGGGATTCCACACCTTTCTGCCTACTGTTAGTACATTTCACAGGGAGTCAGTGGGGCACAGTTAACATTTGTTTGCAAATCAGGAACATCCCTGTAAATCAGTCACAGTTGCGAGGTCTGGCCTCTTACCTATTCAAATATGGTGGTGTTTATCCTGCTCTGATAGTGTGTGTGTGGTTTGCAAGGTGCTACTGTCACATTATTACCTACTAGCATGGCTGTTTCTCTTATCACACTAATGTAATGCAATTCCACAAGAATTGCCAGTAAAGATACAAGAAAAGCTTTGTGTAATAGCCTTCCTATATTCCCTTTACATTCAGTCCTACGATTTCATGATATATTGCTTTCAGCACAAAGTTCTTGTATATCAGTCATGGCTTAGTGGTATGTCATGCAGACTAGTGTTTCCAAGGTCCTGGGTTCGAGACTGACAGAGGAATTTTATTTTGCTGCTGAGCAGACTACAGGCCTTGTCATTCAGAGTGACTAAGGCACTTTTAAGCAGTTGTAAGCGGGTTAGCGCTGGTTTGCGCTGTGCTCACGCATACGCACTGTCGCTTAGCTTCGAGCACACACGCTTAGCTAAGCGCACACAAATGCACACCCGCTGACTACTGCTTAAAAGTGCTTACTCTCACGCACACCCGTGCTAATTTCTTTTAAAGAAAAGAAAATGGGGAGATAGGAAAGTGGTGAAAAAGGGGGCACAAAGAGGGTAGGACAGTAGGAAAACAAGCTTGGGATTTGCAGGAAGGATGTAGGAAAGGCCCATAGCTGCCCATTTCTTTATCAGCAACAGCTGTGCATATGTGTGTAATTTGGTGTGAAATTTGAAACCTTCCACCCCTGAGAGAGGGGTGAAGACAACAAGATATGTTGTACAGCCAATTGTAATTACCAGTTGACATGTCCAGCAGACATGAGTGCAAAATGGGCAGCTATGTATAAGGCGTAATTTTTTTGTGGGAACAGAGTGCCCTTTTTTTATTTTTTTTTCAGGTGAGAGTGGAATGTGAGGTACAGGAAGTAGGTTTATTTGGGGAGGTAGGTAGGGGAGGTTAACAGACAAGACAAACAAGACGAATACAGGGGCAGAGTATGACACATGTGGGGGGGAAACACAATTGACGGGGACGGATGTTTGGATATCGCGAGCCCATGAGCTCACAGATGGCAACAGTGGAACTGATATCCCCACCCATGGGCAGTTGCCACTGTGCCTTCACTGCCCAGAACGGGGCTGTGCTGGGGGCTGTGTAGGATGGGCAGGGACACCTGTGAGTTGCGCCACCCATGCCTCAAGCTGGCGTAGGGGTTCAAGCACAGAATGCCTGATCTCACTATGCACCACAGACCGGACACTTTGGAGGGTGAGTGGACGGTTTTCTCCGGCCACGCTTGCAGAGGGGGGGCGAGCCCCATCCCCTGCAGCGCTTCCACCCGAAGGTGGCACAGGGCCACTGGAGGAGGTTCCGGCCTGGGCACTAGTGCCAGGTGCACTCGCCAGCTGAGGTGGGAGAAGTGGGTCGGCTGGAACCCGCCTTCCCTCTTGTCCTATGTTTAGCAATATTTTATGACATTTTGGGTTAGTAACAAACAATACCATTCAAAATTAGTTGTAACAGCATGCATCAGTATTCCCATTAACCAAACACCCATGAATTCCAAACATTGAACAGCAAGCATAACACATGCATATTTTGAACAACAGTACACAATCCAACAGCATGCAGGGTTGATTGATGGCAACAGGCCATCAGGTTTGGATATGTGAACAGGGCACATGCAGCAACGTACGTGCAAATATGTTTGAACCAACAGGACAAATGTCCATAGGAATTAATTGTGATTACACATACCCAGTTTGTTGTGGAATGGCATTATTTGTGAATATAGGGTAGGTTAAAGAAATATTTCATTAACAACTTCAACTACCTATACATATGCTGTACATCTCTAGTAGCTGGAGATATATATACCCTACAGGTCTTAGTACAGTTTCTTATATGTAACCTTAGGAATGTTGGTGATGGGACTGTTACTGCTACATTAATATACATTGCATTTTTATTCATACACGTTCATATCTTGCTATGTTCAGGTACAGCATCCTGCTACATTTGATTTATATGGCTCTAGACAACTGTGGATGTTCATTATTTCATACAACCATACTATCTCCATATTGCAAGGGTACAGCAACATATCCAAATTGTGGGACAGACACATTCCAGCTTCAGTACTTTATTTCAAACATTTCACTGTTTGGTTGCGGCTGTCTCATTCATTTCATTATGTACTGACTGCAGTATACTTTATTCAGAAGTTATAACAGCTTTCTTGGTCGATGCATACCTCTTTCTCACACTCTCACTTGTTTTATTTTTACAATTCAAGATGGTACTTTATTCTAGGCATTATTAACATGTCATGCTTGGTTACAACAATCCTTTCCAACAGACTCACTTGTTTCATATGGCAGATTTTCAAAGGGGATGTATTTGACACATGTCTATTGTCTTTAGCTTGTTTACCACTAATTTTCAGGCTGCAGCAGGTTATCTGATATTACAATACAGGTGGGAAATCTCTATTTCAGTCTTATTTAATTTTTATTTCTGGATTACAGGCTGCATCACTTATCTAATCATACAGTACTAGCAGAATGTTTCTTCTAGTGTTATTTGAACTTTATTAATATGTAACTACACTGAACTCTTTTACAAGCTGTCTCACTTATATTGTATAACGATTACAGTAAAATAATTACTAACCTGCCTGGTGGCGCAACCGCTCCAGCCTATCACCATAGGCTCGCCGATTCGCAGAACGCACACCTGCAGCTGTAATATAAATGAAGTAATATTGGAACATACATCTCCATAATATCAACTAGGATAATTCCTTACATACATAATTACATGGATACTTACTCAGTAGTGGGGTGTTGGGCATTTGCCGGGCCTCCTGGATTCAACGGTTCAGTTGGTCCTGCTTTCATCTCTTCAGGTCCGCATGGTGGTGACGGACCTGTTCACCAGTCCTTGGTATGCCTGTGGCACTGGTGAGATCATGTGCCAACCGGTTCCACGCCTCTGCCTTATGCACCCACAGAACCTGGCCCTGCATGAGTTGAGCCTCATGATCGTGGACTAGGAGCCAAACCATGTATTTGGACTCCTCAACACCCCACCTCTGTGCTCGGAAGCGACTACCCTCTCCTACACCTGCCATCCTGATTGCAAATAGGTTCCACAATCAGTTATGCTGTGTATTCCCACCTATGGGGCTTATATATGCCGTTTTTCCCACACTTATCTGTGAATGGCCATTTTGGAAATGTATCAGCTTAAAAAAACCTGCTTTGTCATGCTTCTATTTCCATTCATTCCTATATATATGCTAATACTGCATTTCTCAGTGCAACTGTCATGGCTTAGTGGTTCAGTACTTTGACTATGATGCACAGTATCCTGGGTTCGAGCCTGGGCATTGCTTTTTTTTATTTTACGACTGTCTAGACAGGCTAGGAGGTGTGTGTCTGTGTAAAGGCAGCTTTGATACAGCTTGCTCAACGTTGCCTGCCGGTAAGCCAGTTGGCGCGCTGCGCAGCTCCGCACAAACGGCTTACACTGGTTAACGCGTTATTTGGATATGAGCATGCATATTACGCTGTGTGAAGCATTGCGCAGCTACGGGCACACAGTTTCAGCGTGTTAAAGCACTGCTCAACTCCGAGCACTCATATTACACCTGTTAAACCACTGCTCACCTGCGGGCAGTCATACTCAGCTTGGTAGAGCGCTGCTCAGATATGGGCACTTATAAAATTTTTTTTTTTATTGTGTCAGATTTCTTCAAAAATACATGGCCCATTTCATTACATTTTACTTAAATTATAGTTATATATATATATATACATACATGTCAGGGGATTGTTTCGTGCTTATTTCACTAAAAATAGAAAATGATGTTGTTGGGGCTCGAACCGTGACTACCTCCTCTTTGGCTAACGTCTCTACCGCTACGTTATTGCTACTTGGCTTAATTTGCATATCTAGATCTTATATGCTTTTTCAATGACTGCTCACTGTGGCTGAGCGAAGGGCACACCTGCGCAAACGAGCGCAATTGCGGGCAAACATTTTTGAAATTATAAAAAAAAATTAAACTGTTGATTTTTACAGTTTACATTACAGTTGGGTTTATAGTCTGGGGGGGCATGTGTGTTGCTGTGTTTTTTGACATTTCCGCGGACTCGCTCGTGGGAGTTTACTTTCAGGACTGTGACTCTTCTGGGGGCATGTCCCTTTGCAGAACTCGCCGTGCGGACATGCCCTCTACTTTCCTACAAGGACCGTGTTAGCCTAGGGTGTGATTCAGCATGCCCTTATGAATATGCATGGCATGCTGATGTCACACTGTTTAACTGCAGCCTCCGTGTAAGACATATTAACTCTTGCACGGAGGTTTCGTGAATCCTGCCCTAAGACTTTACAACATGCATAAAAGAACCTTGATTGATGGGTCACTTAATTAAAGGAATGGAGTTGTATAAGCTGTGGGAAGTATCTCCGAATGAGTATTCATTAACTCCATCTGTCAATGAATATTCATAAACCTAGACTGTGTCATCTGTAATGTTTATTACATTAAGATGCAACTGAAAGTAAGATGCACATTTTATTTTTTTAACATGTGGTAGGTGAATAATGCTTTTATATAACATTTGACTCTGTTGTTTTGAAGTTTTTATCTTTGCTGCATACAGTAGGTGGTCTCCCAAATGCTGTATTAAGCATACATGTTATTCTATAGTTATGTACTTATACATTTCCATACACATTTGACATACCTTGGATAAACAACTTCTGCTACTGCTTGTAATATCAGTGTGCTAGTTGCAATCAGTCACACAAGCGCTGCAATATTAAGTATATTTTGTTTGATGAACTTTTAAATTTTGGATTATAAATGTGCACTTATGAACAATGGTAAGTCCATAGTCAGTGCTAGGCACCCATTGACCTTGTGGCTGCAGGGTTCCCAATGGCGTGCTGGTAGAGAATGTCCAAAGGAAAGCAACTGTACCACCCAACCATAAAGAAGAAAATGCACTGGCACTTGTAGTCAGTTTCAGGTTGATTTCAGAATTTTTGTATCCTCGTTGTTTTTTCTTTCTTCACCTTAGAATGACCCAACAGTAGGAAATGGAGCAGGCATCATAGTAGTCCTGCAGTCTTTTAGGTCTGCTTCATGGAAGAAGGGGCGTGATTGGTTTGTGCATGTTTTTTTTTCCATCCTTTTTTTTTCTTCATGCAGTACTGAGAGAGAATGCAGCAGATGTCATTCAAAAACAGCACTCTTTCAGGTGTGCTTTTTGAAAAACAGAGGACTTGACTGGCTGTAGTACTTGCCTAACTCCCACCTCATTTTTAATGCCTCATCAATGAGAAATGCATACTTATCTCCTGTTCATTTTACTCCTTGTTCCTCTTAAAATTTTAAAGTATTACAGTTGGACAGTAATGCCAGACATTAGAGTTGTGTGTTTCTTATTGTTTAGGATAGAAAGTGTAAGATGATGCAACAACTTTTTTTGTTCTACCAACTTTTTAAGTGAATTAAAGTAATACTTAAAATTGTTCATGATATGGAAGCTTTGCCTTCCCACTATTTTTGGCTTTGCCCAAAATTTTAAACCAAAGAAATTGAGATGTATGTAGGAATGGTCCTCATTTTAAGTTTTAAAAATTCCGTGGTCCTTGCAGTTTCTCATTGAAATGATCTATCACAAATCATTGTAAAGATTTTTTTAACAAATATTCATTGTCCAGTTACTTGTCTGCTTTGTATTAGTATTGTATTTACTGAAATCATCACAAAACCAGTATTGCTATGACTTATGATTGTGTCCGTATGAGAGGAGTTTTCCAAGTTGTATTTAAAAGTATCAAGTTGGCCATATTTGTTTTGACATATCATCAAAACATTAACCTTGTACACTGCTATCTTTGGTGGTTTGGCAGAAGTGAGTATTGTGTGAATGCAACTGCTTATATGCACAGCAAGTAACTTTGCCATTGCACATTGCTTTACTTTGGTTAAGCTCTTGGCTGTGGATTTTTTTTACAGAATCTGCATGTCCTCCATTGGTTTATTGGTTTAGCCTTGTGTTATGGCTTTTTCCAACACTCCAAAGATGTGCTGTAGGTGAATTGATACTCCTTCAGTTTGCCTGAAGGTGATTTTGTGTGTGTGTGTGTGTGTGTGTGTGTGTGTGTGTGTGTGTGTGTGTGTGTGTGTGTGTGTGTGTGTGTGTGTGTGTGTGTGTGTGTGTAAAAATATCACAGATTTTTAACTGTTGAGCCACACAATATTATTGGACACATGCATTACTCTTCTGGGTATTCTATTCTATTAACAAATCATTGGAGGGAATTCAATAAAGCCTATATGGAGTGATCTTCCATGTAGGCAGAGTGGCACAGCCCCAACACAGAAACCGGCAGCAGAGCAATCCAGTAAACAGTGCAGAGGAACATGCATAAGTGTGCGGACATGGAAGTGTCCTTGTAATGCAAATCACCTCATAAGGAGGTGAATTTCATGCAAATGAGGTCAAATGAGGGTGCTCGAGTGATCCAGCAAGCAGATAGGTAATTGTGCAGACCCTGTGTAGGTGTCCGAAGTGTACACGGAAAATTACCATGTACAAGAAAGCAAAAATAGAAAAGGGGCTGTAAAAGCCCATTTATAAGGTCAGGGATTGCATTTTAGGGACAGATATGTTCAAAACTATGCCGTGTATGTGCAAAACATAATGCAAAACAATACAAAAACAAAAGCAACAACAGCAAAAAAAATAAATAAATAAATAAAAATGTAAAATTCAAAAGCAAGACATATGTGAGAATGAAGCATTATAAGGCCCTGTAAGCAGTATGTACAATGATAGATTTCAGTGGTTGCTAAGGAGGCAGGCCTTGGAACAGTGAAGTATCCAGGTTGTGTGCACAGATCAGTATGCAAATGAGCTGGGGTTACTGAATAGCAAAAATGGGCTACCATGTCCACTGATAAAACTGGTGTAGCCTCTGAACCTTGTTGGTATCCACAGAAGAGGTAGCTGACATCAAAAGGGAGTGTGCCACATTTTGTTTAAGTGGATTGGAGCTCAGCAGTGCCCATTTGTGTGCCATGCAGCTCAGCTAAGTAGGGGGTGTGTGTCTACTGCTGCTAAGCTTTGTTTAGATGTGAGGCATGTGTTTCAGCTGGTTTAAGTGACGCTGAGGATGCCCATGCATGGGGGTGTGCGTTCAGACTGCTGAGCAGTGTTTACACCACCGCCATGGGTTTGCGAGCCATGCCACAGTGCTTAGCAGGGAAGGTATTAAAAAAAAAAAAAAAAAAAAGACAATAGCATAGCCTGGGAAAGCCAATCATGTATAAAGTACTGTTAAGCCCAGTTCACAGACACTGGGACATCCAAACCCTTCAATGATATACCTGACAGGTGGAATGCACCATAGTTAGCCAATTACACAGGCGGCATCTGTAGCACTCCACTATAAAGTATGCATACACCCTACAATCTGATTTTTCTACATACTCTGCACCATTGGAGTACACAATTGGGAATTTTAACTGACAGAATGCTAGGGGCTGCTGCTGCTCTGCTACATCTGTATGTGCTAGAGGTGAGGGCAGTACTGGTGCTGATGCTGACAATAGGCCTAGACTGAGAAGGAGAAGAGTGTTCAGGCCCAGGGTAACCTTCCACAGGTTACATGAGCTGGAGATTGCTACAGGGTGGACAGGGACATACTACAAAAACTCACCGAGCTTTGCCATCCACAACTCAGACCCAGAGCCAACAGAGGGGAACCCATCCCAGTGGAAACAAAGGTATGTGTAGCCCTTAGAATATTAGCTACAGGTACTTTTCAAAGACCAACTGGGGACATGATGGGGGTCTCACAGGCATCTGCATCTACGGTACTCCATCAGTTTCTGGATGCCATGCAAACACATCAGTGATCACATTTATTTACCCCGCACCCCTAAGGAGAGGGCCAGCAGTATGTGTCTCTCCCACTGTGCAGCACACTACCCTGAGGTGCTGGGTGCCATAGACTGTAGTCATGTACACATAAAAGCACCACCCAGTGAGGAGGGTAGAGTCTATGTCAACCACAAGCGGTATCACTCCCTCAACTGCCAGGTTGTGTGCAATGCCCAGGCCATTATCATGAGTGTGTGTGCAGGCAGCCCTGGCAGTTAACATGACTCCCATATCTGGCATGCATCACAGGTGTACCAGACATTTGCCAGGAGTGTATCTCATATGGCCACGTACTAGGGAATGCTGGCTATGCACTAGAACTATGGATGATGATACCCATCAGAAATGCACACACACCTACCAAAGAACACCATAATGAGGTACACACACAAACTAGGAGCATCATAGAGCACGTGTTTGGGTTGCTGAAGTCACGGTTCCCGTGCCTCGATATATCTGGTGAAGCCCTGCAGTACTCTCCAGCAACATGTGCACAGATGGTCACAGTATTTGCCATGCTGCACGATATGATCCTGTGGAAATAACTGTGGCAGGACCATCACAGGCAATGGACACACAGCCCCCCACCAGCACCTAGGTCCATACAGCCAGAGGCACTGCTAGACTTGAAGGGGGAACCCCCTGAGCCTGTCCCTGTAGGCAGACGTAAGCATGCCTAATATGCCCTGGCCTTGGCAAAGAGACAATGCATAGCATATGCACTGACAACCTAGGGTCCCAGGGACTGACACCTTACTCCAACTTGCACACCTAGTAAAAAGGATGCCAGTCACACCGCACAACCTATACCTTACCATGTATTGGCTATGTACTGTGTGCATTAGACAGAGTCAGCCCTGAAACACAGATCTCTCAGCTGCTGCATCCACAAGGTAAGTAGCTTTCCTTTACTATAAATGTATGGGGTACTAAACTACGAAAGCAAATGTATGGACCTGCTGCATGTATGTAAGGGAATAGAGTGGGTTGCTGGGCTACTTGCAGAAAAAATTTTTTTAGTGTTTTGGGATGACCAATGATTAACAGAGGGAATTTCAGTAGGGAATTGAACAAACTGGAATGTAGAATGATTTTAAATTATCATACTTTACATCCTAGGGGTATGAGCTTGGATAGTAATATTACTTTATAGGTTATGTAATACTGTATAAAAGAATAAAATAAAAAAAATGTGTTCAAGGTTCTGTATGATAGTAGCACTTTAAATATTCCTCTGCATTCAAAGTTCTTAAAATATAATGAACTGGCAGGGAGCATTTTATTATAAAGGTAATTGATGTAATTAAATAATTTTTCAATTTGCATGTTTAAGTATCTGGTTATATATAAGGAGGTGAATGTTATACTTGAATTATTCCTTGAAGGAGAAAGGCTGAGGTACCAGAATACATTTATGGTGACTTATACTTCCTGAAGTCAGTGTGGATACTGTAACATGGTGAATCAAGTAGTGTTTGTTTATTATTCACTTTTTGGACTGTTGGTGCTTCTTACTTGCAGAAAACTAACAGCAACTTGGGACAGCAGGTATTCAGTCCAATACTGGGTACCCCATAATAGGGATGTGGTCACATGGTTGGAAAACCCACTGCAGTATGCAAGAGGAATTCCAAATACTGAGGTCATAGGACAGACGCAACACACCAATGTTCCCATACAACTCTAGTAACAGTATATATTTGCAAGGATATATCTGGCGACCCCACAATCCCAGAGCGGTCAAAAAGAACCTGCCTAAATGTCCTATTTTATGCAAAGCACAAGGGTCCCAGTAGGGCTCACACAGTGTATGTCTGTCTGTCTGCTGTTGATAGTGTGTGGAATTAAGCCTCACCTTCTGGTGGCTCACTGGGCTAAGTACATTAGCATGGTTAATGTTCTTGATGGTTCAAAGCTGGCTGCACCTACAACTTTTGCATGTGAGGTATTCCTATGATAAAAGTCCTACAGATGGTCAATATGCTTCAATCTTTGCATGCCAGAAAGCTGGATAAAGGCAGAGACAATAGGCGGTAGATAGCCAAGCAAACAGACATTATACATATGCTCTGAGTAACCTAGTAAGTGGCTACTATAACAGCAGGTTGCAACTGCTCAGATTAGCAGCAGGATATAAAGGCCATAACTTAACTATGCCAGTACTTTTCTGAGGGCTCCATGTATTCATATATTACCAGGAAATCACAACTGCATGAGGAACAGAGCAGACATATGGAGCGGAATGCTGGACATCCTGCAGAAACATGCGGAGTAAGAGGTATGTAGACTGTCACCCTGTGTCTGCTGTGACAGCATGTACCCCAGTTACATCATACCCACAACCACTTACAGCAGGAAGTCTGCACAAAGCCATGAGCAGTGGTGGGACAAAGGCCCAAATATAAGGGGAAGGTTTAACTACTGACCAGACAAATGTATACAGTACAGGGAATAACAGGCTGTCCATTAGCATGGGTTTGCTAATGTGTATGGAGTCAGTAACTCAAATGTCTGTCAGCATGTCCTAATGTCAACCTATAATGATTTGCCAATAATGTACCAGAAATCAACAATGCTATGTACAACGTAGCATACATGTGCAGAACTCCACACATTTTATTACAATCATCACACTTGATAGGTATGAGACATATATTATGTTCAGCACACAGCCAGGGAATGTCTTGGACAAAATATCAAGGAGGTGACTGTTGAATCAGGTGCAGCAGCCAACTGGCTGCAACACACAAACTCCTGGACTGGAGTTCAGGTAGGTCTGGCCTGGAGTCACCTTGTAAGTACTGACAGTCACACTGGGCATGCTCCTATACTTAGCTAACTTGAGCCTATGTCTGATGCCTCATTTGCCTGATGAACTGATATATGAAAATATGTGTGTACATACAGGCAGCTATGTATACGTATCTGTCTCTCCCTATCCCCCTCACTCCTCACACATGATTAATCAATCTGTTTGTAGCCCAGATATTTTATAGACATATATATATATATATATATATATATATATATATATATATATATATATATATATATATACTAAAGGTGTAGAGTGATTTAGACCCTCCACATATATCTATATAGCACAGTCACATATATATGTGTATATGTGTATGGGGATGTATGAATGTCCACATATACATGCAGGATGCTGGGGTTATCTGCACCTACACACACAGCAGTTGTTTGATGGTAACAGATCAAGTCCGCATAATGACATAACTGCCGAAACACAGAACCCTCTGTCTGTGGAATGTCACCCTGTAGACAGACAATGGTGAGCAGGTGGTGTAATGTGTGATGGTCAATGCAGGACTTGGACAGGCTGTATTGTCAATGTCCAATTGTCCACCTAGCAAACTGCAACTGGGCAGATATGGTGGAACTGGTACCTGTACATACAGGATTATTAACACATAACCCTCTGCTAGGACACTAGATACACTAACAGCATAAAGCAGGTTCACTCTGCAGGCCACACATGCTGTGTTATACAAGGCCACTTTGCATAGTCCACAAGTACTGTGACTGCAGCCACATGTACAATAGATTTAACCAGTGGCACGTGTAATACATACAGCGAGCTATAGTGTGTAATAGCAGTAGGTAGGTAGGGGTTCTAATCTCACTTTAGCCACCGTGTGTGTGTGTGTGTGTGTGTGTGTGTGTGTGTGTGTGTGTGTGTGTGTGTGTGTGTGTGTATGTGTGCAGATATTCCCCTAACAGAGGTACAGACATGGCCATCTGGCATTTGTCTATGTCATGGTGAACCATTTTATGGCCATGTGAGTAGTGTACTCTTGCACATTGTCCTCCCTGTCAACACCTGCTGATATCACCACCTTAATAGCACTGGCTGACATTCTAATAGCTGATAAACTCTATGAAACATGCGATAAGTACATAGTGCTATAGTATATATTATTAGATAGGTAGAGGTTCTAATCTCACAACAGGCAACTATGTGCATGTGTATAAATATATCTCCTTGCAGCACTGTGACTGTCTAGCCTATCTCTGTGCAGTTGTTATACATTTTAAGGCCCTATGCCTACCTGCCAGCCTCCCCATTGTCCTCCTTTACTGGGCTTTTTGATGTCATCCACCTTAACAGCACTGGCTGACAATCTCAAAACAGATAAGTTCTGTGGTGCATGCGATAGGTCCACAGTGCTCTGGCATATACTACTCAATAGGTAGGGGTTCTAATCTTGCAACAGGCAACTGTGTGTGTGTGTGTGTGTGTGTGTGTGTGTGTGTGTGTGTGTGTGTGTGTGTGTGTGAGTGTGTGTGTGTGTGTGTGTGTGTGTGTGTGTGTGTGTGTGTGTGTGTGTGTGTGTGTGTGTGTGTGTGTGTGTTTGTAGAAATACACACCCTTGCAGCAGTGGTCTGTCTCACCTATCTTTGTGTAATGGTTATACATTTTAAGGCCCTGTGCCTACCTGTTGACCTCCCCATTGGCCTCCTTTACAAGGGCTGCTGATGTAAGTCACTATAACAGCACTGGCTGACACTTTCAAAATAATTAAGCTGCATGGCACATACAATAATATGTAGTGTTATAGTATACATGACTAGATAAGTAGGAGTTCTACTTTCAGTAAGGGAAAGTTGTGTGTGTGTAAATATATCCCCTGCAGAAGTGTGCCTTTCTTGCCCATCTGGGTGCAATGGTTTAATGTTTTAAGGCCCTGTGCCTACCTGTTGACCTCCCAATTGACCTCCTTTACAAGGCCTGCTGATGTAAGTCACCTTAACAGCACTGGAGGACACTCTCGAAATAGATAAGCTGTGTGGCGCATGTGATAAGCACATAGTGGTATAGTGCACATGACTAGAAAGGTAGGGATTCTACTCTCAGTAAGGGCAACTCTGGGAGAGTGTGTGTGCTTGTAAATATATCCCCTGCAGAAGTGTGCCTCTCTTGCCCATCTGGGTGCAATAATTTAACCTTTTAAGGCCCTGTGCCTACCTGTTGACTTCCCAGTTTGGCTTCCTTTACAAGGTCTGCTGATGTAAGTCACCTTAACAGAACTGGCCAACACTCTCAAAACAGATAAGCTGCATGGTGCATGTGATAAGTGCATAGTGCTATAGTGTATAGAAGTAGATAGGTAGGGGTTCTACTCCCCGTAAGAGCAACTCTGTCAGAGTGAGTGCGCACATATATCCTTTTTGCAGCAGCGAATCTGTCTCACCTATCTGTATGCAATGGTTATACATTTTCAGACCCTGTCAACCCCCCATTGGCATTGGTTACAGGCCCTGTTGATGTAATTCAGCTTAACGGCTGAACCCCCACAACACTTAACCTCCCTGGCATATGTAATTAGTACATAGTACTATAGTATCTACAACTAGGTAGGTAGGGGTCCTAATCTCAAAAGGTCATCTGTGTGTGTGTGTGTGTGTGTGTGTGTGTGTGTGTGTGATTGCAAATATACCCCTTGCAGCAGTGTGTCTGTCTTGTCTGTGTGTGTGCAAATATACCCCTTGCAGCAGTGTGTCTGTCTTGAGTATGTGTGTGCATTGGTGATATATTTTCAGGCCCTGTTAACCCCCCCCCCCATTGGCCTCCTTTACAGGCCCTGCTAATGTCACCCCTTCAACATCACTGGCAGACACTCTCATAACACATAAGCTCCATGGCGCATGTGATTAGTATGTAGTACTATTGTATATAATACTAGATAGGTAGGCATTCTAATAAAAAAAGGCCAAGTGTGTGTGTGTGTGTGTGTGTGTGTGTGTGTGTGTGTGTGTGTGTGTGTGTGTGTGTGTGTGTGTGTGAGTGAGAGTGTGTATGTATGTAAATATTCCCCCTTGCATCAGTGTGTCAGTCATGCCTATGTGTGTGTAATTGTTGAACATTTTAAGGTCCCGTGAGTACCTACTGCCTCATAAATAACCCACATCTACCTAGGCATAAATGCTATCTGCCACCACCTACATTTGTAGGTACACAACACTCAGGTGACATGTATCAAAGGTGGCATGCCTTGTCACGGGGTATGCATGCAGGATTTTGCTGTCCACCCCACTGCCCCTTTCACACTGTTCTACACAGACGTACCTAGGTAGCCATCCACATATAAAACATTACCTTGCTGATATCATATTTCTGCTTTGCAACCACGCCATCCGGAGCCACTGTATTGCCACTAAATCTCCACAGCGTATTCACTCAGAACCCTGCAACAGAAACGTACAAAGTTCTGAGAAACACCTGTCAGTCTGCAACACCTCCACCAGTCTAATATCATGCAACAAAGATCCAAAGACGTTAATGTGTACTCATTACACATGCCAGCAGACAGCATCTGTCATGGCATAACAGAACCACAGTAAACAATGTCATGTAATGTACTATAGTCACCCTGTGCATCAGACACATATTTGCATGTGCCTGCAGCAATGTTATGTTTGGCAGGGATGTAGCACAGGTGTCATCACATGTAGAGGGTGTGGTGTGGGGATGCCAGTTGCCTAGGCTGTGCCAAACAGTTGACATAATATGTGGGGGGTCAGGAAGGAGGTGGTGATCAGCTGGGCCATGGAGAGGTGCAGTGTGTGTCTGTTGGTGACTTAGATGTGACACTGATGTATGAGTGTGTGCGTGTACACAGTCAAACCATGTGCTAGCCCTACATGTGGGTATGTTGGACATCAGTGGACCGTACATGGCAGACTGGACAGTTCACCATCTCTGCCCACAAACACAGGAACTGGATATGCCAGGAATGGCACTGGCACCACCATGCCCAGGGTCATATGCAATACTAGTCACTGATGTTGACTGGTGTCTGCTGGGCCCGTGTCCCTCACAGGACCACCCAGGACCACGTGCCCATGGTCTGCCACATTGTGGTCTGGACAGCATCATTCTGTAGTGCTGAAGGTACTGCCACTACAGGAGTGTGAGTGTACATGGCTACGTGGACTCTCAGCAGATGTTCTTGCTGACCTACGCATACGTGTCTAATGCCCTACTCCCACCACATGCTCTAGCACAGGCAATGTGTAGTCAAGGACTAACAATGTTTCACCCCACTGTCTGTCCACTACATCAGTGAAGTGATACATGACATAACTGATGTTGTGGATGGAGTCACAGATGCCAGGCAGTGATGCATTCATGATCCTGAGCATCCGTCTGGTGTTGCATTCGGAACATGCCTGTGCCTCTATAATGGACCAAAACCTGCACTGAGTAACTCAGCATATGACACCTGTGACAGGTGGTAGATGGGCAGCAGTCCACCTTCGAGCACCCCTGTCAATCTGCCTGTGTGGGACCTTGCCAGTTCTCTGGCTATGGCTAGTGTCTACACTCACTGATAACATTCTTGATGCCACCAAACTCTGACTGTCCAATATCTGTGGCTGCAAGGCACTGGATATGTATGGGCATATTGACTGTGTGCAAGAACATTTGGGGGGAACCCCATGAGGCAGATTCATCCCCCAACAACCCCCCTGTGCCTCACTATGACCACCATCATTATCAGAGTCCGATAAGACACTGACATCAGGTTGTGAGAGGGACACTCTAACCCCCATGTTCACCTGTGAGGAGAGAGAACATACCTAAATTAATATCTGCACTATTATGTCTCCTGATCCTCACACACACACACACACACACACACACACACACACACACACACACACACACACACACACACACACACACACACACACAGGTGGGGTGCCACAACTGCATTATACATATCACTTCTTATTTCTGATCCCATGCACAGCACACAAGCAGACTATGACATACACAAACAAGACAGACCCTTAATAACATGCATGGAATCTACATCTGGATAATGTTACCAGTACTATACATCTGTGAGATAAGCAATATGTCAGTGAATGTAATGGACCTACACCTAAAACACAGTGCACATGTGTTCACCATACTACTGTCCCCTGCATAGCAGACTGCATAGACCTTCACAAAAATAAGTGCAAATATGTTACAGCTCCTGCAAATACACTACTGTGACTACTAATTCAATGCACTGCATTGAACCTCTCCAAAACTGAACATACAAAGTATTGCACTCCGGCTAAGCAAAACAGTTGAGTCTATAGCAAACTGGCAGCCCTTAACATTCTTAGGGTATACATGAGCCATACCTAAACAGTTTTACACTCACCAACTACAGGATGTTGGACTCTGGCCACACCAGCTGTACCCATGGAAATGTGAGGGAGCGGTATTGTCACCAAATACAAATGTGGCATTGTTACAGGATAATATGTGCATATATCAGCATGTACAGTAGGAACTCTGATACTGCCCACATTGCTGCCATGTGTGCAAAAGTGTGCGATACAAACAACCCCCCCTCCCCGCATGAAGAGTGACCTCACATCCATGTACTGGTATGTAGAGATTGCCACAATGACTGCTACAGTATTACAGTCATGAACACAGGAGGCTTACCTGGACAACCCTCTGCTGTGGAAGCTGTGCCACACCCACCTCCATGACATATGGGGTAACGGATGCTTTGGAACTGGTGGTTGATCCCAGATTTTCTAGGAACTCCTCTGTGACCAAAAGTGGTTGTTCAGCTGCAGGCCCTACACCGATGGCAGCATGGTCCCTGGCCACAGCAGTGGCCCTTTGCCACGCAGCATTTATCTTATCAGTCGCCCAGTGTTAGAGCTGCTCGTAGCTTCTTTCCTGTAGCCCTACTTGGTTTGCTGATGCAATGAGGTCAGCCCGCAGTGCAGCAAGTTGCTCCTGATTCTGGCAAGTCCTGGAAAGCAGGATGTTGTGATGTAGTCTGAGGCCATCCGGGATCATGTCATTTTTGGCAGCAATAAAAGGTGGGTGCCTCTGTCTGTACATGGTTTCTGAAAGCCAAGATGAAGGGAACAGATCACAGGACCATGGACATTGCTCTCCACTATGTACATACTCTGCACATCCAAATTGGCCAGCACTATCCTCCATCAACTATCACTTGATACCCGCCATCTATCAACACAGTATGTATGTGGCTATCAGCAACATAGTGTCAATACATTGTGCATTTACCTGCTCATCTTGTTTTTTCCTACTACTTGCTGCTTGTACTCTAAAGTGTTAATCTGCATCTTTTCTGTTGCATTTATTACTGCTTGTTTATAGCCCTTAGGTCTGCCTGGCCTTTCTCCCTCAGATTCTGACAAATATGGATGGACGATGTCCTACACTTTCTCCTGCCAGTCTGGTTGATATTAGCAGCTGTGTCATGTACATGGACAACCATCTACTATCACCACCTAAGAACACAATTTGTGAGAGATGCAAGTATATTAGAAACCTAGAGTCCATGCTCCCTCCCTCTCATGCCGGTATATCTGGCATCAAAAAGGTTGTCAACACAATCACTACACCTCAACAACCACCCACACCTAAACAACACACACCCACATATGCAGAGATCCTCAACATAAACATACCCAAACAAAGAAGACCGCTGAGGCAAAAACACATGCAATCTCCACAGCCTTCCACACAACATACCATGCATAGTCTGCACATCTGTGTGTCACAGCCACTAAGGCTTCAACATTAACCCAACATATTAGTCATATGAGACTCCATTGTGAGACACACAGATGTGTCTCTCACCAGGATGGATAAGGAGAAAGTCACAGTTAGTTTTCCGTCAGGTGCCAGAATCTGCCATATCACATAAACACTGACGTCTCTCAGCAACATGTACTCTTATGAGTCTATCATAGTCCATGTTGGCATGAATGACTTGAGATGTACCTCCCTGGACTATATGAAGAGAGACATGATTGAGTTCACTGATTATGTGTCCCAGGCAGGTATGTCCCTAGCCTTAAGCAGCATTCTGTCGTCAGGCAGTATGATGCCTCAATACAAACAGGAAATGATTGACTTGAACAATTGCCTTAGTTTCTGGTGCCATTCCAGGGGGATCCCGTACCTGACAGCCTGGGAATATATGATTAACATACCACAATGCTTTGCCAGAGATGGCCTGCATCTGTCTCACTTGGGCCTCAGGTTCATGTTTCTTCCATAGTGCCTTTTTTAGTAAAACTGATGAGGTTAAAACTGCCAACATAAAAATGTCAACAAAGCACAACCTAAAAGTCATGCTGCTAAACACTATGAGTCTAAACATAAAACTACACTCATTGCAAGCATTCTTAACCATAGAAAATACTGACATCTATGCAGTCATAGAAACCTGGTTTGAATCTGTAGAGAGCACCCCAGCCAGACCCCAAAATGTGGCAGTAAGGCCAAAGGAGGTGGAGTTTCAATATATGTCAAAGACATACACATCTTCAGGCTGGTCAAACAGCAAGGCACACAGGAGACACTCAAGGTGCAGTTAACCACTGACAAGACCCCTATGAAAATCATAGCTAGCTACTGGCCCCCAAATCTGACTCAAGATTCCCATTCTGCCTATATGGACCTGTTCAACTCTATCAGAATTCAACTGTTTAACCTGATGCTGGGTGACTTTAACTGCCCAAACATACAGTGGAAAAACTACTCATGCCAGAACACAAATTCCCAGAGATTCATCAATGTTGTTAATGCAAACACCTTTGAACAGTTAGATGATATCCCCACAAGAGGTGAAAATATCTTGACATGGTATTAAATGACACGAGCAACCACTGCAGCATCCATACAGTATCAACCTCCCTGGTAAGATCCAACCATAAAGCGGTCACTTTCGAAGTCACAGTCTCCTACAATACCCATCTAGCTAGGGTCAGACATATACATATCTCCAAAGTTGATTACGGCCTCCTGAGAGATTGTATAAGCAGCTTCACAGCCCCTCCCCCTCTGTAGAAACTGGCACCAATATCCAATACTACACCAAAGCACTATGCGAGCATGTTTATAGATGCATTGAATCAGGAATACCCAACAGGACTACATCATCCTTTGCAAGGATAAGTAAACCTGTCTGGTGGACAGCTGCAATAAATAAACTCTGTAACAAGAGGAACAAATCACTGTCTAAGACCAAGAAGGAGCAGGTGCCCAACTTGGAAGGAAGCAAGGTCCTCTTAGCCTGAACAAGCAAATAAGAGCAGTACTGAAATTCTCCAAAGCAAACTTGGAGTCCAAAATGGAGACATCTGCTACAGGCAATTATAAGTCCTTCTTCACATATGTTGGTAATCTCAAAGAAAGCACCCAGATCTGTTCAGAAGTGGTGGTCAAGGACACCACATATACAAATGCCACAGATATAGCAAACTTGCTGGCTGACAGATTCAGTGAGAACCTCACCCATTTGCCTCCCCATCACTAGATCAGGATATTCTTAGTACCTGACCCCTTCCCCTTATATGTAGGGAACAGGTCATGACTGCTCTCTGAAAGGCAAAATATACAGCCTCCATGGGACCCGATAACATCCCAGGCTGCATCCTACATGAACTCAGGCATGTACTTACAGCACCATTAGGCACCCTATTCAACCAAAGATTGATTAATGGCTTTGTCCCAGCTGAGTGAGGACAGCCACTGTCATCCATTTGCAGAAAGGTGGAGTGACCATCAATCTAAGAAATTATAGACCCATCATCTTAACTAGCCTGATCTGCAAGGCCATGGAACCAATTATCATGGACCTCATTAACAAGGACATTGGCAACCTCCAAACACTCAATCCCACATAGCTTGGCTTAGTCAAGGGGAAATCATGTCTATTAAATTTAGTTGACATCTTTGAGACAGTCACCAAAGTCATGGACAAGGGGAAGACAGTGCACACCGCCTACTTTGACCTGGCCAAAGCATTTGACACTGCTCCCCACTCGGCCATAATAGATAAACTTTCTCAACTAGGCATTAGTCTGTATGTTGCCAGATGGGTAGCAAACTGGCACACAGATAGAACCCACCTAGTCAAAATTGGGGACTCCACCTCAAGCAGTAGATCCGTAACAAGCAGCATACCCCAGGGTTCTGTCTTTGGGCCTCTGTTTTTGGGATATACTTTTCTGAGGTGCAGGGCAAAACCATTGGGCTATGGCTGACCAGGTTTGCAGATGACTGCATGTTGGGTGCTGTCACCATATCCCCCTAGTGATGTGGACATCCTTCAAGATGGTCTCATTCAGACAAATGACTGGTGCCAGAAACATGGCCTCAAGCTGAATACCACAAAATGCATCATCATCCCCTTTGGGGAGAGTGATGTCCCCAGAAATTATCACATTAATAACAATGTCCTAAGCATTCAATCAGTTGTGAGTGATTTAGGCTCACAGGCTGATAGCAACTTGGCTTTTGACCACCATGTTGGTTCCGTTGTAAGGAAAGCTTTCAACATGGCCCACCTCATTAGTAAGGGTATCTCATCCAAGGACAAGGAGGTCACAACATCCCTGTATTCTTCCCTTATAAGGCCCATTATTTAGTACAATGCCCCTTTCAGCATGTATCTCACAAAGCACATGCATCAGCTAGAGAGAATATAGAGGCTCTTCACCAAGAGAATTCAGGGCCTCAAACAACTAATATGTACAAATAGTCTAAAAGCCCTATCCCTCTACTCAGTTTCATACAGACTCCTCAGACATGACCTCTGTCTGGCATACAAGGCAATCACAAACCACACCTTGATGGGACTGCTGCATATCTGCAAGTCAAGCTCCACTCATGTAACCCACATGCATGCCCTCAACCTAGTCTGTGACATCAATAGGACATGTTGGTGGGACAGATTTGTGTCCCAGAGAATCCCCCATCTATGGAATAGACTCCCTCTCCACATCAAGCAGAGTACCTCTTTATCCCTTTTGAAGAACAACCTGGATAACTGGATGGGAAACAGGAAATATATCCTTGGGGTTCCACCCATGTCCCTGTTGGACTGGGGCATTGGGTGCTGACTTGTATCTCTTGGCTAAGCTTATAAAGGCCTTAGAGCCAATAGGCTAGTAACCTCCTGTAATCCTATGAATACCGGTTATGGCCCTGTGTGCTGTGACAGAATGTGTTGTTATGTCTCCAATGTCATCAATGCCATCTACTGTGGTGTGTCCCCTATCGGTGACATCCCAGTACCATGTCATACAGCCACCATCCGACAAATAGGTGACTGTTACTACAAGTATATGGGGACAGTCCAGCAACATCCATGTGATGCAATGACAGACAGCACTACACACATGCTGTAGGGTATTTTCCCTGTAGGTCTCCAACTTCTGCAGTACAGATGTTTGTGAAATGTGTATATGTGCCTGATATATGTGGACTCTCTGACAGACAAATCTGGATGTCTGGTAAACAGTTGGACAATACTTAATGGTTGTTCTTATACTGTGGGGAATCTGGCTGTCACACACCAGAACCCTCAGAAAACAGTTATGTTACAGTAATATATGTTAATGTATTCATTCTCTTACTTTGTAAGCTCAATATGTACACGTACTGTCACTATTGTCTAACACACAATCCAGTAGCTCTTGTACAGGAGCCAACCATTGTAGGAGGGACTCAGAGGGCCAGAGCTGTGATGTAAGTCACAGCAAGCAGAGTTGACAGGGAAGCCTGTAAGTGCTGGACAGCTGACTATGA
This sequence comes from Protopterus annectens, assembly GCF_019279795.1. Classification (NCBI taxonomy): domain Eukaryota; kingdom Metazoa; phylum Chordata; order Ceratodontiformes; family Protopteridae; genus Protopterus; species Protopterus annectens. The sequence continues at coordinate 302,638,764 of NC_056734.1, forward strand.
GCAACATGTCATTCCAAAATATGTCCTACAGGCCTACTGTTGTAATCCCTCTTCCCCATAACTGCATCCTTCCATCTTCATCCCATTACATGGGGACTTCTATTACATACCTGAGTGTTGTACTTCTTTTTGTGCAGAAATCCTGAAGAATATTGTTTGTGATATTGCAGTCTGTCTTTGTAAAGAAAGTCACAGACCTGTTTACAATAGGCATCTGCTTGCCTATTGTAGGTAATGCTCATGAACAGGTGATTACCTGTGCACCAATCTGTGGCTCAGACTTGCTAATTGCATCCAGAACAGCTGGGTTGCACTTTCATTAGCCAATGGCATAGCACAACAGTGCTTTAGACCTTGGCCTTTTCCTAGTCTGTGAGATGGACATTATGGAGGTGTGGAGACTACAGCATTGCAAAGGGTAGGTAGAAATAATGTCGACTGTTGGGATTTATCTGGAATGTCCACAGTTTTGCATGCTATGCTTGGCTCTTGTGACCAGACTTTCTGATTATGTGGCAGTTTAGTGTTAAACAATGTGGGTTGAAGTCAGTAAGGAGGAAGACAGATGTTAGTGTCACACTTTATATGCATCAGAATATGCATGCTGCTGGTCTATTAGCTGTGTATGTTTGTAGGGGAAGACTGTGATACATGTCCCTGTAGCTTGACCTTTGCCCCCCACCCCTTTATGTATGGGTGTGGCTCCCTTGTTCTAGGTGATTGTGAGGAATGGTAAGTCTGTAACAGGTAGCTGAACATATTGCAACATATGTTGTAGACTGAAGCTGTTGAGTTTTGCCCAGGAGTCATACTGGGGAGTGTGAATACATTGGAGGACAGCAAGCTGTATCTGTCAGTGAGGGAACAGTGACAGCTCTGTTGTTACCACATAGCCATGATGAAGGTACCCATAACAATCCAGGTGAGGCATGTGCTTAAGGTACATATGTTATGCAACAGTACCAATCGGAGAGTGTTAGGTGACATATAGGTAGCCTATACATATTTGTGTGGTGTGTCCCTACCTACAGGCCTTTGATGTGCTAAGATGAGTAGCAGTGAATGTAGTAGAAGAAACCTGTTTCAGTTAAAATTGCAGGACCCAGGCATTATTTGTTGTATTCACAAGCATGTAATTGAAGTGCAACACAGTGGATTTGAACCCAGGACTGTGGGTTGCAAAATGTACAGCATGGTAGGAATTTAAAAGACTGAGCGACTGAGTCATTACTGCAGCAGGTGTATTTGCAAGATATATGCGCATGCATATAATCTATTACACAGGATTGGCATTAGCATGTGTGTTCGGATGGGTATGAAGTGCAACACTGAACTGTCTGCCATGAATTTGTAACCTCAATCTGTACTGACTTGCCAGTACTTCAACACACACAATATGTTTTGTGCCAACTGTGCCAACTGTAGGTGGCACAACTGTGGATATTTTGCAACAGTCTGTGCAGTTGTCAACTATACCTAATACACTAAGCCTGATGTACATCCATCATTATTTATTTGGCTGTACTGTTTGGTGTCTGCATCACAGTCTCAAGTACACTATCAATTTTCCCATTATTTGTACAAGCAGTGTGTCATTAGCAATCAGGATATGTTTATGGAATCACCTTTTTCATTTTAGAGCTTGGTGGCCTAGTGGGTTAAGGCACTATGCAGTTGTTGACAGGGTCCTGGGTTTGAGACTTGGCAGGGGTAATTATTTTGCAGATGTGCCTAACAGTGTCAGAAATATAGAAGGTGATTAAAGCAGTTTTAAGTGGGTTTGCACGGCATGCCACAATGTGGCACACCGCTTAGCTCTGCTTAAACCATGCTAATTCCAAAAAAGAAAAGAAAAAAGGGGTGATAGGAAAGTGGTGAAATAGGGGCAAGCAGGGGGAAAAACACTGTGAAGAGCAGGTAGGGATATGCAGGGTGGGTGTAGGAAAGGACCATAGCTCTCCATATCTTGTGTAGCAACAGCTGTGCAGGTTGTAGACAATTTTCAATTTGGAGCCTCTGAAGACAACATAAATGTGTTGATGGATTCATGAAATGATTAAAGTGTGTCCAGTGGACGCAGGTGCAAAATGGAGAAATATGTATGGTGCAATTTTTTTTCTTTTTTTTGTGGGACAGATGCCCTTTTTTTAAGGAGAGAGAGTGGGATGTTGGGGAAGGGATATAGGTACATGTGGGGAGGTAAGTTGGGTAGGAGAGGTGGAGAGGTTGCATTTGAAAACAGACAAGACAGACAAGACAGTATACAGGGACAGTGTATGACACATGAGTGGGGTAAACACCTTGGATGGGAGGGTGTTGTGGAATTGGAGAGCCATGTACTCCTAGATGGCAGCAGTGAGACTGAGCACCCCAACTATGGACAGTCAACACTGTTCCTTCACTGCCCCGAAGGTGGCTGTGCTGAGAGCTGGGTGCCAGGGCCACATTGCCCCTCCAGGATGGCCAATCTGCCCTCAGTCCAGTGCAGGCAATCTTTGTAGCCTCAGTGCATGATCCTGCGCACCATCCCTGGTAGCTGTTGCTGGGTGAGGACTCCCTCTCTACACCCGCTCCCGGGTGGGGTGGGCCCCGTCCCCTGAGGTGGTTCCACCCATAGGTGGTGCAGAATCAGCAGAGGGGGCAGCACCAGGTTGGGTCCTATACATGCTGGGACCTGGTGCCACAGCTGGCTGAGGTAGGGTAGGCAGATTTCCAGGAACTGGCCTACCCAGTCGAGCTATGGTGTTCAGGTATTTCAAAGTGTTAGAACATTTAGTTAGTTAAAACAGCATGCCAGAATGTTACAATTTACCCAGTAACATAACATCGCATAGCATATGGAACACAACAATTAGTGAGATAAAAGTCAGTATAGTAATGGCATGCCAGTAACAGTTACAACATAAGGCCAACAACATAGGTAATTCAACAAGGTATGTTAGTATGCAACCATTGTAATACATAACAGTAATAAAACACAAGGCCCAACGTAACATTTTGAGAACAACATATGTTAAAAGTAAACCATATCTGATGTATAACAATAATAAATTATGATGCAGATTAGGGGTGGGGGGAGAGAGAAATACATTCCATTACTACCGATATAGGCTATATTGTTTGCAACAGTACTTTTATATACTCTACAGGTCTGCCCTTACTTTATGTATGCAAGTACCCTATAGCTTCTTTAGCATCTACATACCACTCAAGCTATCCGCATGGGACAGTATGGGTTAAGCTGTAACACCTACAGGTATACCACTGTAGGGGACTATTACATGTCAGGGGGACATATATGACTACTAAAGTGTACTGTGGACTGATATAGTGTGACTGTGCTATTGACATAAATCAAGTGGATGATAAATCTGTGTCCAAGGGATTTGGCAACAGTGATCACAGGTCATGACAGTGTGACACTTGAGACACGTGTCGTGCACAGTACAGAGAGTTTACCTATCATGTTGTCAATGGCAAGTATGGGGTTAGACTATCAGCAGACATTCACAGACACAACAGTCATACAGACATACCAAGATTACACAGTTTTATTTATTTCATTCACTTTTATGTCTATTGTACTTGTTGACTTTATTTACTGAAGTCTTATCACTTTGCTGAGCAATGCTGTTAACACTCTGGTACATCTGAACACAGAAATTATTAACCCATTTGAACAGCTACTACACCCATTTATTTACCTGTCATTCCTGTGGGGAGAACATCTGTTAACAATACATAACTGTTTCTATAAATATTCAAACCCTGGTCTGTGTGTGACAAAATGTGCATCACACCTGGCATTTATCAGACTGAGCTACTGAGTCACAGCTGAATATTGTTTGACTGATATGTGCCTAGAGCTCACCTGGTAACAAAATATGACCTGGTAAAAGAGATAAGAGGGTTATACAAGACTGCAGTGACACTTGAACACATGCATGAGATTCATGCATGGCAGAGATAGTAGGTGAACTGTACATTAATACATGGAATGCAGATGTAGACAATTAACCCCTAGTGGGTGGGGATATGTGTGATGTGTACAGATCATATCGAAGTGCTGGGTTGGCTACCTGACCAATATACTGTTGCAGATGGTATATTTGTAGTCTACAGCTATTACAGTTTCATACTTGCCTGCAGCAGCGTACCTAAGAGCAGGAATGCATGTGGCTGAAATGCAATGGTTAACACAAGACAATCCTGAGATACACAGTATAACTTGACCATTCCTATAATTGGTTCAGATCTTAGTGCAGAACAAATATCATTATACATTATATCTTGTAGTACAGCTCCACATCTACAGTTTAGCAAAACACTTTTTATTAACAGACCTTTAGTCACTTAGTGGTATTATTCCTGTTTTTACTTCACAGCAGATGTAATACTCAATTTCATGACCGACAGCCCAAAATACACACATATTGCACAACACAGCTTTATTAGGGGTGACTTCATGCAGTGATTGTTATATGTCTAGAGTCTTTCATGATGAACAGTTCAGATAATGCAGATTTTGCAATACAGCTGTAATTCCACAATTAATGCAGTAGAAACTTTATTTCCTTAACATTATTAATGCAGTAGAATTGTATTTCCTCTACATTAGTAATGCAGTAGAAACTTTATTTCCTTAACTTTATTAATGCAGTACTATCTTTATTTTCTTAACATTATCAGGTTTCATGCTTTCATCTTTATTGAACTGTACCTGGTTTTAGTCAGATACATCAGTCCAGGTTTGTGACCACATTCATTGCAGTGCAATCAAAACTAAATATACCTACTGACAGTTACTAATTTACCCTTTCTTGTTTATATGACTACATATTGCAAGATACATCTGTATTCACCACACTGATGGTGCAACCTGGGCAGGTGCCCTGCATGGGCCTCTAGGTTATGAGCTCTCTGGTCTGCAGCTGTGGAGAGAGAAACACACCATTATGCATACCTGTCTATCACAAATTCAGAGTAGAATTTGATAAAATAATGATAACAATACTTACAAACTGGTGGGACATTCCCGTTTCTAGCATACTGGACCCAGGTTGCCAAGAGCTCCACCTTATGATGCTTCAGGTTGTTATAATGTTGATGCACCTGATCACCTGCGCAGGGGATACCAGTTGCACTGGTGAGATTGCATGCCAGCCAGTCCCAGGCCACCGATTTGTATTCCAACCCCTGGTACTGGACCTGCAGCAGCCAAATGCCATGGTATTTTACAAGGAGTCCAAACATGACCCTGGACTCCAGAATGCCTCATCACTGCGCCTGGAAGTGTGCACCCTTTCCAACTCCTGCCATAGTCTCTGCCATGATCAAACTCCAACACATTATGGCTGTATTCCCTCCTGTTGCACTTAAATAAGCCTGTTTTCCTGCCCTTTACCACCATTGTGACATTTTTAAAAATGTGGCGCTTTGCTTAGCACAGTATAAACCTATTGAGCTCAGCTGAACAGTGCTTAAACTGGCAATGCTTAGCAAAGCTTAGCAATGTGCAAACCAGCTTTCCGGGACTGAACAGTGCTTAAACGGGCATTGTTTAGTGGTGGTTTGCACCACTTAGCAATGTGCAAACCAGCTATGCACAGCTAAAACAATCCTTGTGCTGTGCTTAGTGGAGCTTAGCTAAGCGCAGCAAAGCAGGATTTCATCATGCATTTTAAAATTGTGTAATTGCAAACTACAATATTTAATAACATGTCTGTGCATACATACATTATTCCATCTAGGGTTTACGCATACTTCTCATAATTGTGTATTTGCAACATAAATACGTCATACCTTGTCTGTGTATTCATACAAAATTCAATCAAGGTTTAATACTTCTACTCATACCTGTGTATTTGCAAACTAAATTTAATAACCTGTCTGTGTAATCAAAAAAAAATTAAATAGGGATAAAAGATATCTCAAACTGTGTATTTACAAAATAGCCAGTGTGTGCATTTGAATCCTGCACCTACTGGACATAAGGCCATCACTCTAACCGTTCAGCTACATGGCCATGTAAAATGCTTTTATACTTTTATATATATCTCTCCACTATGCGTAAGCACTGCTAAGCACCGCAGCAGGCCTCACAAACCCATTTAGCTATGCTTAAACTTGACCTTTCCTAAATAATTAAATGTATCGGGTTTCTATTTTTAGATGTCTGGCACATGTCCATTGCTGCGAGCCGCACCACACAAACACAAAAAATAAAATAAAATTAAATTAAAATACTTTTTAAATACATTGATATCCAGCACCTTGACAGTGCAGGGAGTGTGTTACTCATCTCTGGACAAAGTAGCACACTCCCTACATAGATTCACGAACTGTGTAATACGTCTCTCCCTCAGTAATGTGCCTTCATTAATATGTGAGGTGCGCTGCAGGGGGGGATCAACATGCATGTCCACAGAACCTTCTATGTACATCTTCCACTATTCCTACATGGATTTTATTAAATCCTCAGTAATACCTTGTAGAATATCCAGACCATTAGAACTGCTAAAGACTTGGCAGTTCCAACACCCTATGCTATATAAACATATTTTTTAGTGGACTTAGTGATGGCTTCTGTATTCAACCCCACCTCTTCTAAAACTGACTCTTCATTGAGGTGTGCATAGAAGATTGGAGTAGTTTACTGTGGGGGTGCTAGGAATAGTGTGGTCATTATTTCTTTAATTTTCCTGACAGTGAAACCTCAGAAGGTCAATATAGCTTGTGTGATTGCTGTGGAGAGCGTGAAAATTATTTATTTAACTTTCCTCACAACCCTCAGTGAGCTGTACAGATAACTGCTATAGCTTGTATTAAGTCTGCAGACATTGTGGTCATTATTTCTTTAAGTTTTCTTACAAACCTCAAAGGGAAGCAAGGAGGCCAATATTGCTTATGTAAGAACAGTGTACTGTCTACGTGCAATGTGTTAGAATATATTAATGTGATTATTATTTTTTTCACTTTCCTCACAATCAAACAACAGACACCTATACAGGTGGCTACCTTTTGAGGATGGGATAAGAAGTCATTTTGTTTATATGCACCTAAGAGCAACAGGTTGAAATGTGTTTACTTGTTCTTTCAGTTTTCTCGCAGCATTACATTAAAGGAATATCAAGAAGATGGTTGCTTTTTCGGCATAGGCTTGAGGAAGCATGTTGTGCTGCCACTTCAAATATATGTTTGAAGCTATTTGTGTCTTTATTTTTATTCAGCTCTAACACCAAAGGGATACTCAGCAGGTACATGTCCTTCTTTTTGTGTGTGTGTGTGTGTGTGGGGGGGGGGGTAGGCAGGCAGACATTATTCCCAGACAGAATTTGTGCATCTTTACAAACATTTGTCTTCTGAGTTTAAGATACCATTTTGTCATCTTTGAACATTAAACCTTTGGCACATTATGTTTTTTCTTCGTTAAAAAAGACTGAATTTCTTTTCTCACTCGTGATTTTGTCCAGGCTATCACTGCAACAAAAAGCTGGAAAAGTGCTCTAAAATACACTAACCTAGTGGCTTCCTGGGACCTGGTGGCCCCTACAACACTGGTTTAATTAATTTATTTCCTGTATGGTTATTACTGTGCAAACCTGGCCAGTCAGGGTATACTGAAAGGGTGGAATATAAATAATGTCAAAAGCAATTTCTTTTCATTGTCATGATTTTTGTTTAACCTGTCATTAGATAAAAAGTTTGCTTAACTCATTCGAGACTAAAACACATTTTTTGTTCATAGGTTCATAGGCTGGTACTAGGCTATCAGCCCTAGGGCCTATATAAGCCTAGCCATAATAACTCCCTGGCTATTTCTTCCCATACTATTTACTTCCCTGGACCCCTGTCTAGCAGGGCAACTGACGTGATCCCTGGGGTGAATTTCCTTTCTCCCATCCAATCATCAAGGTTCCTTTTGAAGAGGGCCAAAGAGGCACTCTGCTTGACATGTATGGGAAATCTATTCCAGAGTCTGGGGAGTCTCTGGGTCAGGAACCTATCCCTCCAGCATGTTTCGTTTATTGTGATGACAAGGTTTAAATCCCTGGAGCATGTGGCTCTGAGGGATTGGGATTTCTTTAAGTGTAGCATGTCCAACAGCTCTGGGTTTGACATGGCCTTGTATGTTAAGCAGAGATTGCCTCTGAGTAGACGATATGCAACAGAGTATAGCTGTAGTTTTTTAAGGTGATCAGCATAGGGCATCTGCTTTAGGCCTGTGATTCTTTTAGTGAGGTATTTCTGTGGCCTTTCCAGTCGTTGCAGATGTCTTGAGAGGTACATACCAAAGGGGGCGTTATATTCTATAATGGGTCTAATGGGGGATGAGTACAGTGGGACAATGACCTCCTTTTTTCTGGATGAAAAGCCCTTAGTGATGAGGTGTGCCACACAGAAGAATTTCCTGACTGTTGTGGTGATGTGCTTATTGAAGGTGAGACCACTGTCCACCTGTGTCCCTAAGTTTCTTATCACTTATACTTCCAGGTAATACCTATACCTCCTCATGGCATCCAGAACATTTTTTTGGGTATCCAAATCCAAGTGTGTGACCCTCCAGTGGCAATGAAACGAAAAGCAGAGATTCAAAGGAACTTCAAATAAGATGCATTCATAAAAAATAATAAAGTTTATTCCAATGAGTGAGCTTTGCCAAAGGCTTCTTCAGACTCTTAAAACAATGAATAAAACTGTTTGAATCATTTTTAAACCATCCTTAAGCTTCCTATTGGACATTACAAATTGATATGTCACATGTTATCTTGTCTTAAAGGAACAGATACTCAAAAAAGTTAACATAGTTAAATGCAACAATATTTAGAAGGAATACTTCCATCCAAATATACAATTAATGATCAGAATGTCCATGCAAATAAGTAAAAATATGCATATACCCTGATACATTCTAAAAAATAAAAGGAGCATTGTGCTTGGTCCTATATCATTCTGCAATCATTAAAAAACTGTTGCTACATTCATTAAAAACCCTGAACATTCTCTCTCCTCATGGTGTTAAAAACATTAAAATCCTTAGATAAACAGCAAGTTTTATCGCGTTTCAATATCTAGCATCTCTACTAAGATAGTGGTGTGTCGAATGCAACTTTGCATATATCAGGTTAAAAAACTAATATAGCGAGAACTCTGTACTAAAAATGTAAGCGTACCTTTACCACAAAACAACATAGCGAATATAATGTATTTGCGATGTGCCTCATCAAGGAGTCAGACCTCATCATATCGGTAAAGGCTGTTGTCCAAGATTAAAAATTCCACAAATAGGAACCTCTTAGATTCCACGTAAAACAAACTGTTTACAAGTTGTAAAGTGCCGTGTGCTGTAGGAACTCTGAATGCAATTGAGTACAACCTAACTTCATGCGCTATGGTAACTCAAGCGCGGTGAGCACGTTCTAAGCATCTAAGTACTGAACAACAGAAACAATGTTTAAATTTCTAAGAAAAAAAGGCGAGCCTATATTCGTGCTGTCCTGTGCCTAAAATAGACAGTATTTGTAAGCACGATTATGCCCTAGAAGCATATATTGATCACAAAGTGTCACTATTTAAAACAATGAAACGTGTACATATTAATGAGTACACTTATTAAAGTGTTCGCTGAACATGGCAGAGATGGCATTAACTAATACAAAATAATAGTGGAATGCTAGGCGTAACACATAAAAATTGACACAATAAAGCTTGAAATTAGCACAAAGCACACATATAATAATACCTAAGTATAAAGCTCCATAGATGATAGGGTCCCTAACTAGTAAAAAGCAACTACTTCCATGTACATAGTTGGTGCTAAATATAACAACATTCTAAGTTAAAAGGTCAAATGAAAATGTGAAGAGATAAACAATCCATAACAATACTAAGCCTGTACCTAATGATAAAACAAAACTATCTATTGATGTATGGGGTACCTAGCTCAGTCGCAAAATAAATTCCAGCTACAGTGAACAAATATATAGACGTATATGCATGCTTGTATATACATGTGTATATATTTACACACATGCATGTGTAAACTATGCCCAATAACCACTAATATATTGAGGTGGTGATAGGAGGGGATGAAAAACATACTAGTATGTGAGGTATGGGCTCAGAAGTAAGGCTAAAACAAGAAAGCCGAACATATCCAATGGTCCATCAGTTCCTGGGATTTGATACTAAGAACACATCTACTTGTGGCTATAAAGCTCAGAACATTAATACTATGAAAATAATTATATTCAGTCTACAAGGACTGATTCTTACACTGATTTACTATAAGAGTGACATCAATACGTAGTTTTAAAATTACCTTACTACTCTATTTAGGTGATAGTAGGTTAAGTCATCTTCGTAGTCTTCTACTTCTTAAAAATGGTTTGAGTTGCACTTTATCATTAAGCCCTGGTGACCTATCAGACCTTAGTCTGATAATCCAACGTGTCTCCTGTTCTAAGGTTCTGTTGATTAGATCACCACCTCTAAAACCCACGCTGACTTGTTCAATAACACAAAATTTAAAATTATGATTGGTGCCTGCTGTTGTATTGTGTCTAGCTAGGGCATTGGTCTCAGTACCTATCCTAATGTGGTAAATATGTTCCCTAACTCTTTCCTTAAGTGATCTATTGGTTTTGCCAATGTAATAGCTTTTGCAGGTTATACAGGTGGCCATGTATACCACATTCTTACTTTCACAGTTCGTGTTAGTTCTGAAGTTATATGCGTGGCGTAACAGGATGCTCAAAAGTGGTATCTTTATTAATGTAGATGCATTGATTACAATGACCACAGGGTACTGTGTTTCTATCATTTATTGGTCTACTTTTCCCGGATGTTTGGGTCTACATAAAATGCTTCTTAAATTCTGATGATTCTTGTAGGTTATACGTGGTGTTGGTCCTACTACCTCATTGACATCCCTATCGGATTTCAGTATTCCCCAGTGTCTATCCAGGGTTTTTCACCTCCAAGTTCATTTTACTGAAAGTGAGGTTGGTTCTAATTTCAGTTTTTAAAGGCTTCGGACTCTTCATACTACCTTCATGTGCCATAAAGTAAGGTTTAGCAGTACTCGTTCTTAGACGCTCCACAGTTCTGACCATTTCTAATATTTCATTTTCTTTATAGCCCCTTTCTAGAAATCTATCCTTCATGTCCTCTATTCCTTTCTCATAGAACTCTTGTTGTGGGTTCAACCTTGATACTCTCATGAATTGTCCTTTAAGGACATTTTGGAATACATGTACAGGATGCATACTGTTTCTGTGTAGTATGTTGTTTCTTTGGCAGGCTTTCCTATGAATGGTTGTATTAATAAGACCATTGGATATGTTCGGCTTTCTTGTTTTAGCCTTACTTCTGAGCCCATACCTCACATACTAGTATGTTTTTCATCCCCTCCTATCACCACCTCAATATATTAGTGGTTATTGGGCATAGTTTACACATGCATGTGTGTAAATATATACACATGTATATACAAGCATGCATATACGTCTATATATTTGTTCACTGTAGCTGGAATTTATTTTGCGACTGAGCTAGGTACCCCATACATCAATAGATAGTTTTGTTTTATCATTAGGTACAGGCTTAGTATTGTTGCGGATTGTTTATCTCTTCACATTTTCATTTGACCTTTTTAACTTAGAATGTTGTTATATTTAGCACCAACTATGTACATGGAAGTAGTTGCTTTTTACTAGTTAGGGACCCTATCATCTATGGAGCTTTATACTTAGGTATTATTATATGTGTGCTTTGTGCTAATTTCAAGCTTTATTGTGTCAATTTTATGTGTTACGCCTAGCATTCCACTATTTATCTGTTTTATCTTTTTATTTTGTATTAGTTAATGCCATCTCTGCCATGTTCAGCGAACACTTTAATAAGTGTACTCATTAATATGTACACGTTTCATTGTTTTAAATAGTGACACTTTGTGATCAATGTATGCTTCTAGGGCATAATCGTGCTTACAAATACTGTCTATTTTAGGCACAGGACAGCACGAATATAGGCTCGCCTTTTTTTCTTAGAAATTTAAACATTGTTTCTGTTGTTCAGTACTTAGATGCTTAGAACGTGCTCACCGCACGTTGAGTTACCATAGCGCATGAAGTTAGGTTGTACTCAATTGCATTCAGAGTTCCTACAGCACACGGCACTTTACAACTTGTAAACAGTTTGTTTTACGTGGAATCTAAGAGGTTCCTATTTGTGGAATTTTTTAATCTTGGACAACAGCCTTTTACCGATATGATGAGGTCTGACTCCTTGATGAGGCACATCGCGAAATACATTATATTCGCTATGTTGTTTTGTGGTAAAGGTACGCTTACATTTTTAGTACAGAGTTCTCGCTATATTATTTTTAACCTGATATATGCAAAGTTGCATTCGACACACCACTATCTTAGTAGAGATGCTAGATATTGAAACGCGATAAAACTTGCTGTTTATCTAAGGATTTTAATGTTTTTAACACCATGAGGAGAGAGAATGTTCAGGGTTTTTAATGAATGTAGCAACAGTTTTTTAATGATTGTAGAATGATATAGGACCAAGCACAATGCTCCTTTTATTTTTTAGAATGTATCAGGGTATATGCATTTTTTACTTATTTGCATGGACATTCTGATCATTAATTGTATATTTGGATGGAAGTATTCCTTCTAAATATTGTTGCATTTAACTATGTTAACTTTTTGAGTATCTGTTCCTTTAAGACAAGATAACATGTGACATATCAATTTGTAATGTCCAATAGGAAGCTTAAGGATGGTTTAAAAATGATTCAAACAGTTTTATTCATTGTTTTAAGAGTCTGAAGAAGCCTTTGGCGAAAGCGCTCACTCATTGGAATAAACTTTATTATTTTTTATGAATGCATCTTATTTGAAGTTCCTTTGAATCTCTGCTTTTCGTTTCATTGCCACTGGAGGGTCACACACTTGGATTTGGATTGCTCTCTTTTATGTTTACGTGAGTCTCCTGCCTCAACTGATAGCAGCACTGCATTTGGCTTTTTGAATTTTTTTGGGTATGGCTTTTTTAACTAAATAACTTGCCAACTAATAATAGGCAGTATTAGAAAGGACAAAGAGTTATTAACAAAATGACACGAAGAATACTAGTCCAGGATGTCATGCAGTGGAGAAATGAATCTTTGTTTGCAACATTTTATTCATATTTTCATATGTCTGTTCATATTTTCATAACTGAGAGACCTATATTTTATTGAGGTGTATGGTATAAAACACCAGTGTGGCAGACAGGGCAATAAACTGTTAAGCTGGTTTATGTCACTCTGTACTAGAAATATTGCTAGTTATTTGTTGGTAATTATAAAAATAAGCAATATTTCCATGTGTACATAATACTTCAAAAAATAAGTGACTTACTAACTGTTGCATGACATTAGGTGAAACCTTAGATGTTGTTGAAGAAAACCTCTCTTTGATAATTGCACTGTAAGTTGAACATATTGAGAGATATCCAGTATTATTTCTATTGTTAATTATACAATTAAACATATGTTTTCATGTTTCTGTAAATATCTCAATAAACACACACTTGTCCAGGAATTTCTTGTTGTCATGTGAAAGCTTATGTCTGGTCAACAAACATTTTCTAACAGTATATGTCTAGGTTATACCATTTTTAAAATATGAACATTTGTAAAAGTTTAAAAAAATAATTTGGGGTTGTGTGCATTATAATATATCACAGCATTTGTAGAAAAAAATAACAATGCACTGAATATTATCACTGTAAAGAATACTTCTTACTAATAACATTACTATTTATACACTTTGAATAGCTTTTATTGTTCACAAAATATTTACATTTGTTTATCTTATGCTTTTTAAGTTTATTTTTCAGAAAATGCTTTGGAATACAAGCTGTATATAGACTGATTGATATGTGACATTCCGGGTTCCTATCACGTACTCAAACTTTTACAATTTCGAACCTCATATGGTGGAGACCATAAGTTCGAATTTGTAAAAGTTGGAGCATTTGAGTGGGAATCTCCATAAGCGGAGGTTTCCATTTTGTTCAATGGGGTGTGATCTTGGAGTTGGTATAGTTAAGTAGCGGAGGGGGTGCAGGGAGGCCTGCCCCCCTGCTTAAAACAGTTTGTTTTGTTTTCTGTTGTTTTTTTTAATATCCATAGTTGAAGTTTTGTAACATCGAACATAATGGTTCGAACATTACATGTTCGAAGTTATAAGACTTCGACTATGTGATACAGACCCGTGACATTCCACATCACTAGATGTTATTGAGTTAAAAACAGGGTCTAAAATGCATCTCAGAGCATCTAGATAAAAGAAAAAAAGAAAAAAATCATTGCTTCTGGAAAAAAGCAGATAATTAAAGCAAAATCTGAAAAAGGAAGACAAAACGTAATCTTTTTTGTGTTAGGAGGCCAGACTAAGAGGAAGCCTGGTGGGGGGCACTGGGAGATATGTGTGGAGTGAAGCAGTAAACAGTGGTGGGTGCCATGGAGCCTTTTGTCTAGGACATAGGGTTGTTGTTGTAATGCAACATCACTGCAAATAAATTCCAGTTATTGGGAATGTCATTTGGGCCACCTTGACATGACACACTACTACAAACATTTTCCATCTAGAGCTAAAAGGTTGTTTATATGGGTGGCAACATCAGGGCAATACTTTAGCTGTGCCCAGGGGGCCTCATTGTGATAATTGCTAGGACCTCCAAAATGCTAACACTGGCCCTGGGTAAGTCTGTCACCATTGCTCTGTTCAGATTAACAAATGTCAATTTAGCAATTAAGCAGGTAAACAGTCATCATTAGGTATACATTACATGGCAATGGGACATGCCTACATACATTATGGGTAGTATTTAGGCAGGGTTTGCTAACGTACATCTAGGGGAGATAGTGTTCTTCACTATTGCTAGCCTCTCTGCACAACTGTGGGAAAAGGGGGAAGACCCTAAAATAATGAACACAGCACCTGCACAAACTGTGATTTACACTGCAAGTATATTAATATTAGACATGATCAGTAAAGTGAAAATTAAGAAAATATGCCAGGGAGTTAGCAATCAACAAATTAGATGCTACCACAGTTTGAAAGGCATTTCTACTGTAAGCATTTACATTCTTTTTCTGTGCAATAGTATCTTTCATTCTCAAATTCTGTTTGCTGTGATTTCTGAATGTAAAATTCATATCATTGCCAAAATATAAAATTTTAGCCCATGGTATAAATATTAAGAAGACTTTACATATTCTCATTCAGTGTGCACTGAATGTGTACTGCATAGAGTTGAATTCTTATCAAATGTTGCTGATGTAGTACATTTGAAGCATTGTCATCATCTCATGCTTTAAATAGCTTCAAAATATGTGATTTTTTGGTCATTTGTTATCATATAGACTTGATGATTAATACAAGATTGCTTATTTCTTTCTTCATGTGAAAGTTATTAATGTGTATGTAAATGTATTTTCACTTATTTCAAATATCCTGGACCCAAGAAAAATAAAAGTGAAAGTCACACTTTAAACCATGAATAAACCACAGATGCTTCCTTTTTATTAGTCAAATATACACTCCGCAAGGTCACTTGGTTTTCAGCCCAGAACTTCCCTGGGATGGTCAATAAATCTATGCTAACAAATCATCTAGCATTAAATCATCCTTAGGGAAAGTATTAGAAACAGATGCAGGGAACTAGGAGCTCAGAGTGTTCTGCTGCCAATCTAAAATAGTGCAATAAATAAACAAGTGAGATGGCTGATTGTCAAGCCCGAGAAAATTACACTCAACTGAAATTATAAGCTGCTTGGGGCATCTGTAGTCTGTACTTCAGTTGTCCAATATTCATGGAGAATAACTAAAACATTGAAATTTACTGTATCATGTAAGCATGCAAAGTAGTGCTTCTTTGTAAATCAATATGTCAGGGGTATTTATCTGACTCACAAGTTATCTCCATAAAATTACATTTATATGAAGCAAAATGTATTTTATACGGAAGCACTTGCAGACGTTTAAAGGAAAAGAACATTTCTGAAGTGATGAAACCTACTCTGTCTTGAAATATGATTTAAAGGAAATAATGCATTTTTAATTATGTGCATTTTCTGTCTTTCTGTCTGAGTATAGTAATTTACAGTTGTATTCATCACTAAGAGCTTCACATAGTAAAATGCTGGACTATCTTCTGCAAAGTACTGGGATACCTGCAATTCATAAATAGGACTGTAAGAATGAGTGCATAGTGAGGGTACTACAAAGTGCAGTGTTCAGCACAGTGAGCATCTGTCCAGTAAGCATTGCAGCACACACAGATACTCAGTACAACATCAGATACATGCCTCAAAGATGAAAGAGATGTCCGAGGAATGTAAGCATAATGCACGAAGGCATGGGACACATCAGAGCAGTCAGTGTAGTCCCAGCTCTGATATCAGTGTACTACCTTGTATCTAGGCAGACATTTAGGTGAGGTCACACAGTATCAAACACTGTGTATCCCACACACAAGCGACATTTTGGGGAAGGTGGAATAAGTCTGGAAATGTTACAAATGATACGCATGGACACACACAAACAAACTCTATGTTTAATTTTGTGTTTTGTGTGTGTGTGTGTGTGTGTGTGTGTGTGTGTGTGTGTGTGTGTGTGTGTGTGTGTGTGTGTGTGTGTGTGTCTGTGTGTGTGTGTGTGTGTGTGTGTGTTTGTGTGTGTGTGTATGTGTGGTGCATGAGGTGTGGTATAGTATCTGGGCTGGCAACATACATAACTGTATGCTGAAAGACTGAAGAATCTAATGGGCTGTATTTTACATATTAGCAAAGCCTATGTGCACATTGACATTTGCACCTATGTGTTCTGTTTCTATATCATACTATAAATACCTCCAAACATTAGGGAGACTAACACATGCAAAACCAGGAAAGAAAGCATTATCATATAGAATATACATCATACCCCTACAGCATATGCATCTACACAGGATGCTTCAATGTATCATTGGTGAACAGGCCTCATCTAGCTGTGTGCATTAAAATATGGCTGGTAAGAAGACCCATTTTTAGAAACAGGATTAACATGGAAGACAGCATCAGTATTATACTGTACTACTAGATAGGGCCACTTAATCTATGAAGTACCCAGTTCTACTGAAATGCAGATCATCCTCATGGTGCTCATCACATATCCAAGTTTGATCTGCTGAGCACCGCACATGGAATGCTTGCAGAACTACATCTCTGAAGTTATGTTAGCACAGTCTCTATCATGCCTAATACTGATACAGAACTTTGCATGCCATTCTCTTCTTTCCATGTTAAATTTAATATCAAGTATAGGAACTAACAGGGCAGCATGATTCATAGAATAAGATGCTGAAACATAATTGTTGTGCCACCTATTGCGAGACTCCAGGATTTTACCACTCTGATGTTGCTGCTACCCTGTTTCTCTACACTAGGCCACATCACTAAATTTCTGCTGGACATTCCTTGTGGCCAAAGACATCTCTGTTATGTTTTTGTGGCTCCTGACTTTCAGTGTGCTCCAGTATCTTGCTATACTATGTTTACTATGTTATGCACATCTTGGGATGGGGGGTGGGAGGGGTCAATGTATGATTCTCACTGTGCATGGTACTCTGCATCAGATGGCTAATGCACTTGTCAGCTGCCTGGCTACAGCTCTTTATGCATCTGCAGTACCTCATCTTTCAGCACACATTCTGTCTCAGACTCATGAACTTTACTTGCGATCTACATTTAGATGCTTTGCAGTCATGATGTTGATGACAAGGTAATCATGGAAGAAGGATTAAGTGTATAGGCATACATCTATATTAGTGCCAGACATGATTCCCTGACAGTATTACTTTGATTCATACCATAAATAATAGTAGAAATTAATCATTTTTTTCCAAACATAGATGGTGCGCAATGCATTTGGATGAGTATGCCATATACTGGCCACCAGAAACTTAAACCAGAATATTGCATTGAAATTATACAATACTATATCATGCAGGCATATGTAGAGGAGACATACATATGATATCATTACTTTCATGTAGTCAGTGGTTTGCAAGGTAACTTATGAATGGCAGAACCACACTAGAGATGCGTAAATCCATAAACTGTTATTCCATATGAAACTGATAATATTAGACACCCTCCCCACATATCCTGTCCATCAAACGTGATTTTAGAGGATTTTTTCTATTTTTCATTGAATATTGTACTATCATGAAATTTGTTAAATGCACACACACACACACAGACACACACACACACACACACACACACACACACACACACACACACACACACACACACACACACACACACACACACACACACACACACACACACACACACACACACACACACATACACATACAGGTCTATATTAGAAGCTCAAAGGTGTACTTACCCAAATATGTAAATGCCAACACATCTTCATCGAACCGTGAAAACATCAATTGTCCTGAAGTGCGAAATCCGAAACGTTGAATCATCATGGTTGGCCCTTCTGCAGTATAGCTCCGTAAGGTAAGTGTGTGATAGTTATGGACCTTAGGGTTAGGGTACGGGTTAAGGTAAGTGCATCGATGGTAATGTATGCGAGAGTTAGTGTAGGGTTAGAAGTAGGGTTTTGTTAAGTGTATGTGTGTGGATTATTTCGTTTGTTTGGGTATAGCTTCTTAAGGTAAGTGTGCGATAGTTATGGACCTTAGGGCTAGGGTGCGGGTGCATAAGTGCATACATGGTGGTATATGCAAGATTTAGTGTAGGGTTAGAAGTAGGGTTTAGTTTAGAGTTAGAAGTAGGGTTTTGGTTAGTGTATGTATGTTGTTTATTTAGTTTGTTTGGGTAGGTAGCATGTAGCGGGCGGTGGGGTGGGACAACTATGACGGTGTGAGTTTTTGAATTTCACAGTTTAGGGTGTTCAGTGTATTCGCAGTTCACGGAATATGTGTCGGTGTTTTAGTATTCGGTGACTAGGGCCTTCGAGCTTCAAATATAGACCCTACACATAAGCTTGCATGCGCTCACAGATAGATAGATCGATAGATAGATAGATAGATAGATAGATAGATAGATAGATAGATTGACATACAGATTTGACTTCTGAAATAAATCAAAATATCCAAATGACAGTGTTGAAAATGACTACACAATGTTGAAAACAGGAACATTAACAAGCTACCAAGTAGTAAATTCTGTATATACAAAACTTAAAGTAAAAAAAAAAAAAAAAAAAAAAAAAAGCATAGATTACAAACATCTATCTGTCTATAGGTTATCTTCATCCCTTTAAACCAACAAGTGTTTGAGTGAAAAAAAGACAATACAACTGATTGAAAATAAGCTGACTGCACATTTTTCTTAAGTTCAAGATAGCGCTGCAGTGGGAATCAGGGAATATACTCATTTCCCACTGTAGTGTGAGGTTTCTTTAAATGAGGTAGATAAAGTATTAAGACAAGTAAATATAGATTCAGCTACAGGACCAGATGGAATAGGGAATGAAATGCATAAATACAGGCAGGCATTCCTAGATTCAAAAAATAGATTTTATTTCCAAACTTGTGTGAGTTGATTTTATGTGCATTCAAATCTTTGATTTGAGCACTTTTAGTGCTATGACTAGGTGTCTAAAATTTTAATACTTTGAACATCTATCATAGACTCATGTGTGTATATATATATATATATATATATATATATATATATATATATCTTCTTCAGCTGTCCTTCTGAATGTGTTGTCTTCTGGATGAGATGTTAATCTGAAGCCCCTTCTGCCTGAACTGGTGACAGCTAAAGTGGATGCAAAAGATCCCACAACACCTATTGAAAAGAGTTTGGGTCCTTTATTTATATAGAAAAACAGCTGTTATTTACAAAATATTTACATATTTACAAATATTTACAAGTGTACAGCTATATACAGATATACGTATACAAATCTGTTTACATAATCATATTAAATGTTCATCCCTGCTAGACCCCACTCCTTTTTCCATAACCATCACCTGATTTCACTTAATATTGTTGCTAAAGTTCATTTACCATTGAACATAATTTCATTTATTCTTTTATTATATATAACCCATATAACATAACATAACTTGCATCCATTCTAACATATTCTTTACTTATATTCTTATAATATCCATATTTAATCATATCCATGTTTACTTTAAACATTTTTTATATCTTAAAAAAAATCTTCCTCTTCATAGTTTTACCCATATCATTTATTAATCTTTTACATTTCAAAAACACATGTTCTGTAGTTTCTTCTTCTTAATAAAGTAAAAATATGATGTCATTTTTCTTCTTATATGATATATTCCCTTTTACTGGCAATTTATCTTTCACTAGTTTCCACAAAAAAATCTTGACATTCTAAATTATGATTGCACCATTTGCTTCTTATTTTATAGCATTATTTTTTTCATCTTTCACATTTCCCATTGTTTTACATAGTAATGTTTTATCACTACATTTTTATACCATAGTTTTTTATATTTTTCTATATCATCAGTTTTTATTTTCCACAAAAATATTTTTCTTGGTACTATTTTATTTTCCTCATTTATACACTCTTTTTCTCTTTTATTCTTTTTGACCATACCCCCAAAATGATCACACATATTTTATACAATTTTATTACTAATTTCTCATCTTTTTCATTTATCCATTTTAAAACTTTGTACAAATTTAATGAACCAGCAGATACCACTCGGTTAATTAACCCTAAGCCTCTTTCGTCTATATGTACCTACACAACTCCTCTTTTCACTGGGTTTAATCTAGAACCCCTATAAATTAAAAAAATATATATCTGCAATATTTCCTTTTCAAATACTGTTGTTAACATAAATATACTAGGTATGCTTTTTTCCCAAATAAGTACTGAATCTACCAAATAAGCCTTTTCTGAATGATAATGTATATGTTCTGCAGAAAAGACAGACTTATTTTATTTCTTCTCTTGTGTTTCACATTGAATTCTACTTAAATCTCTATTCCCAAATTTTATAACTAAGACAGAAATTTTATTCACTGTAAAATGTATATCCCTGATCTTTACTACATCACCTTAACCTTTACTTTTTTCTTTATTTATAACCATCCCTATCATCTCCAGATACTCATTTTTGCAAACTATTACTTCTTTTATCCAATTTGTTTGCAATTATTATAATGTGATCAGCATATGTTAACAGAACTGGAGTTCCTAACCTTTCCGACATTATATACCCTACCTTCTTCATTTTGTAATTTATTTCAAATGTTATTACATGCATAACTATGGCAAACAATATACAACTCATTGGACATCCCTGTCTTATACCACTCTTTATCTGAAGAGTAGGTCTTCAAAGGCTTGCCCAAGGCAAAAAGCACAGCCTCTATGGGACCAGATGACATCCCAGGCGGTCTTCTACACAGGCTAAAGGTCTACATTTTTACTGTCTTCTATCTTCCTTCTTCCATATGAATTCAAGTATTTCACCACATAATTCTTTGTATATAAAACCTTAATTTAACCATTCATTCAAAATCTTTTTTTTTTTTTTTGCCAATCTCTTAAATTTTTATGCATTTCATATCCTATTTCATCTGGTCCTGTAGCTAAATCTATATTTACTAATTTTAATACTTTATCTATCTCATTTAAAGAAACCTCATTTCCTACTCTTTATTCTCTTTCTCTGTTAGCTTTGTATACTTTCCATGTTATTTTTTACTACCTTCTTTTTTCTTTAATGATTTCTTGTACATATTGTATTACACTATTCATAATATTTTCATGAGTTCTAGTTCTCCTTTTATATTTTTATATTTGTCATTACACTACCATCTTCTTTTACTAGCCTGCTTAAGTATCTCGATACGTCTTCTCTTTTTCCTTGTAAAACTATATATATATATATATATATATATATATATATATATATATATATATATATATATATATTTATATATCTTTGCTTATAAAACAATTCTTGCATTTTTTCTTGATTTCTTTCATATAATTCGTTTTGCTTGTCAAAGTACTTTCTATCATTATGTTCTAAATCTTCCATTGCATCATTATATGTTCTTTTACATTTTCTTTCTCTAATTTTCTCACATGATATTGCTAGTGTAAAAAAAAATTATATATTTTTCCTTAAATAGCATCCACCATTCACACCACTTTTTATAACATTAAAATGTTCTTATAGTAAAATTACCTTTCTATAACTGTATTACTAATCTCTTTCATTCCTCATTCCATGCATTTTCATTGATCATTTTTATTCCTTTGCCTATTTTTATAGTTTCTTTGTTTTCCTTTATCTCTAGCTATATTATAAGATGATCAAAAAACCCTGTTTTAGCTACCACCCCTTCTCCTATAACAAAACCTTCTGGTACTATAAAACAATCAATTTCAGTTCTATAAATACCCCTTTTGCAAGTCTATGAATTTTTGTCCCATTTCAACTTACTACATATTATAACTTCTAACATTTTTATATAATTTCTTTATTTTTACACTTGCCTCTTAAACCACAATTAAGTCTCCTGTTATTATAATATTCATATTTATCATTGCATAGTCCAAAATCTGATGAAGTGAGCTTTCCCTTTCTTTACAATCAGTATAAACATATAATGTTATATGTCTATAAACTTGTTCTTTACATTTAAAATCTACAATAGTTAATATACACATTTTTGCCAAAGTTACATCTAATATCTTTACTGTATTTCTAGAAAATAAAGCTATTTCAGAACATCTCTCATTTCCCAAATTCCAGATTATCTTTCCTCCTCATAGTTCCTTTGTTTGTACTCTTTATTTGTTTGTTAAGCACATAGCTAATTGCTAGGCTAGCTTTCTTAATAGGCCATTCTGAGTTTATCCAATTTCCTTCCCAAGGTGAGAATCAAGCACTGTATCTTGTGTCTGTGAGTCAAACACCTTAACTATTATACAAGACTCTAATCATTAGCCTTATATATTCTTTTTTCTTTTATATTTATCCTTTAAAATTTTCTTTTTCTGTCTTTAATTTTTTTCCTCTTTGCTACCTCCCAATTTATGTCTCTTTATCACTTATTTCAGAACCGTCTTCTGTAATTTTTATTATTTTTTTCTCATCTAATTTTTTTCTTCTATTTCTACTACTTTTAACATTTCTTCTCTTTGTTCATTTTTTTCTTTTTTCTTTTTCCTTACAGTCGCAAATATAATGTCACAAAATGACTCTGTTAGTAAGAATAAATGTTCTTTCCTCATATGCTTTTACATCAAAAGGAGCTATTAAATTATCCCACACTTCATACCTGTCCATTTCTTTGTCTTGTTTACTTTCAATCCTTACTGCATACTTTTTTTTTTCTTCTACGTTCTTTTCTGCTACTCCACTTTTGTTTTCTTTTACTTTCTATTCATATGTTTTCTTTTCCATCTCACCACTATTCTTCTGGATTGTCTCTGTATCCTCCTTTTGTATTTTCTTCATAATACTTCATAATGTCCTCCCCAAGAATCATTTCCTTCATTTTATGGCTCACTTTGTACCAGCATTTCTTTAAGTAAATCATCCCGCAATTATTCTGACTGGAGGCTCATAATTATACATCCATCATTTGCTGACTCATCTGTTTGAAACATTTCTTCAGAATCCTGCACAAATCCTCCCACTTTAATATTTGCTTTTTCCTTCATTTCTTTCACCACTCCATCATCTCCTTCTGTCTCCATCTGCCTCTGTGCCTGGAATGAAAAAGTAAGTGCTACTCCAAAACAAGTCCCACTTGCAACTATGATGTGTTGGGAAGTTCCCTACTCTCTGGGCCAAATTTTCCCTAGTAGTATAAATACCATCTTGAGTCTCCACTGAAAAGCAGTTACTAGCCTACTGGGACTAACCAAGTCAACAAATGATAGATAAATAAATAAATAAATATAAGTAACAAATGACATAATTTTATTCAAATGCTCAATCAACTCCTGTTCTTCAACAAAAAACTCCAGTTCAAGATTATAATGTTCATATTCTAACTTTTTTTTTCTTTCGTTTTTAAAACGCTTGCATAATAAAAAGATTTTTTTTGGAAAGAATATATTATGGATAGTCATTGAATCCCCTAATGACTTACCCATCCTCGGTAAAGATTGTCTCAAATAAATAACTGGTGCCAAAATCATGGACTGAAAGTAAATGCCAAAAAAAATGCATTACTATATCCTTTGGAAAGTCATTGATCCCAGTGAACTATCACATTAAAAGTATACCCCTAAGATTTGACCCAGTTGCTTGGGATTTGTGAACTTATTTGGACAGTGATCTAACTTTTGACCAAGAAATGTCTCTTATTGTAAGAAATTCCTATATTGCACAACTTATAAACAAAGGGATTGCATCTAGCTCTAGGGATGTTATTGTCTCCCTTTACTCAGCCTTCATTAGGCCAGTCACCGAATATAATTCTTCCTTTGGCATGTCTATCCAGAATTATGCAACAAATGGAATGCCCACAGTGATACCTTACTAAAAGGATACAATGCTTAAATAACATGTCCTACGTGTGCTGACTCAAACCCCTGCCACTATACTCAGTATCCTACAGACAGCTAAGAGGTGACCTGTTTCTGGCATATAAGGCATCCTCTGACCCATTATCGATGGATTTATTGCTCATCAGCAAGTCAGTGGTATCACAAATACTAGGTCTAGAGATTTAAACCTCTTCTGCAACATAAAAAAAAATGGTTTGGAAGGACAGGTATATCTTGCTGAGGATACCACTACTGTGGAACAGACTCCCTATCCACATAATTCAAAGCTAATTTCTGTTCATTTTCAAGTGCAACTTAGATCGTAGGATGGAAGACAGATAATGTATTCCAGGATGGGCCACTAGCTAGATACAGCTCCTAAATGCTTTCTCCCATGCATGGGTAACCTCAGATTATCTATGGTAAGATCACAGTTATTCTGATTAGGTGTAAAATATAAGTACTGACTATAGAATGAGCAAGTCCAATCTATAACTAAATAGGATAGGTTATTTCAAGCACAAAAGGGAAACTGGCAAGGCAAGGGCAGCTAGCCTACTACTAAACAAAGAAACTTTAAAAAAAGTGTACAAGTTAAACATGTCTGAGATCTGTAAGGACAAAACAGTTATTACAAAAGATGCAAAAACTATATTTCTGGAATTACAAATGGTACTTCTTTTGGCACAGTGGTAAAATTACTAAGAATTCCTGAATTCCTACACCATACTGTTTGAAGCCTTTGACTCCCTGATGGGGTAATCCAAAACATCTGCAACTAACTCAACAAAAAATTGTCCTGACATGAATAGACTTCAGAAAAAGAAGAATGCATGTAATAACATCACTACTTATGTGAAGCAGGACTTATATCTGCTCAGAGTAGTGGCTTAATGTGCAACCCAGATTGCTATTATTTTTCTTCATGACATATTTGATAGTTGAAAGGTAACATGATTAGATGTTTCATTGTGAAAGAACTATGAAATTTGAGTCAGTGGTTTAGTAATTGAAAACTTGCCAGATTCTATAATTTCTTTAGTAACATTGCTTTTATGCAGTATTTTTGGGTGACAACTATGAAATACTTATTGTTCCTTGGAATGATTTACAGGGCATGGAGAAAATGTAGAAAAAGTAGCACATGGGATGCTGGAAGTAGAGTGTGACATCCAGGTAATATCGGTAATATCCCACTGAACTGCCATCATATAATGTGATGTCCAACTATCCTGGGTCAGTAACTAAGAAACTTCAATCCTGACTACTGACTCCAATGTGAGACTGTCACTTAAACTGGAGCAATATTTCACAATTTTCTCCTAAGAGGACAACAAAAACAAGCTCTATAACCTGGGGCTGGACTGTATACTTCTGTACCCCCCTAATGTAAATTTTTATTATCCACTCCAGAGCAATGTATCCCAGTTAAAGACCTATGATACACTCACACTTTAATAAATTAAATCTCATGCACCCATACATTTCTGGGAGAACCTGACACAGATTTCTAGCTGTGTCCCTTCCCCAAAGTAACATGTTAATAGTGCCACAAATCAAGTGTCTTCCTACCCTTTTAAAGGGGCGTACAATTATGAAAATTAAATATTAAAACCAATGATAGCAAATGACCAAAGCAGTCAGGCTTTCGGAGTGCCCTGGGACTTTATCAAGGCAAGTATAAGCACTCTCAAATCACTAAAGAAAAACACTGATTGACGAGCCACAATGTAAGTTAATAAAAATATTTAATAATTAGCAAAATTATTAAAAACAATAATTTCCAACAAATAAACAAAACTCATTCAGCAGGAACTTGAAATCAATACTAAAGGATAGAAATCCAACATTCAGGAAAAACTCTAACAGATTAGTTAAGATTTTTCCATCTGTCTAAAGAACACTGTCCCTGATCTAAACTAAATTATTACAACAGAGCAAAGACAGGCTTACAGTTCTTGGTAAGTCCTTTTGGGTATCCACTGTTTTGTACATCTGTGAACAACTCACAACTGTTTGTTAACTGAAAACTGACAACTGTAACTGCCAACTGACTACTGTCTTCAGCAGGCTCTTTTTTAGACTAGCGTAACTGTTACAACTCTTCCAGTTTTAATTTTCATTTCACATTTTGAAAATAAACCAACAGCTGTTTATCAAAGTTCTTTCCTGGCTTTCAGCTTCTGACACCAACACATAGCAACTGTCGACTTTCTGACGATATCATCTGCAGCTCAGCTGAATCTGAGTCCTTCTGAATTCTGAATCCTTTAGAATTTTTCCTCACAAACTTGCACAGTTAGAAATGTAAAAGGACACTGTTCAAGTCTTTAAAACATTCTGTACAAACAGATTATAAATCAACATTTAAGAACTTATTTACAATATCTTAGCTAGTCATGCTGGCATATAATATACAGGTTAATCTGAAATTATGTACAAAAACTCAGCCAGACATGCTATCACAAATAACAGCATCTAATTTCTTCACAGGAAATTGTACTTAATTTCCTGTGTTCTTGGCCTAAGATCGCTAAACTACCATCATCTAGAAGTCTATAAAATAGAAATACAGAATTATTGAGCTTATTGGGAGTGCTTGGCCCACAAAACCACCATATCATACTTACTTAAGCATGTATGCATATATGTATGTATATATGTTTTAAAGTATTTATGCATTCATTAATCAGTTGATTAATTAATTAATTTTGAAAAATGGCAACATCCAGTGAACCAAATGCCAATATTCATTGGAGTAACTTGTATGGAAAGGTTCAAATACGATGCATTATAGCCTCATTGAAATATTACAGCACTATGGCATTGAGATCTCGAACCTTATGATTCAGTTTACCCATATTCAAAAAGCTGCTTTGGTGCTTGAGGAACCAGGTTGAGGTGATAGGAATGAAGGTTAGCTCTTGGTTTGTCCATTCTACAGGGGAGAAAGAGATGTTTCCTGGTTAGCAGTAGCTCAAAGAACAAGCACTGGCCTTCATAAAAGCTGTTGAGTCTTGGTATCACAAGCCAGTGACAATATTTCTCAAAAGCTGTGTATGTATATGTGTGTGTGTGTGGGGGGTGTGTGTGTGTGTGTGTGTGTGTGTGTGTGTGTGTGTGTGTGTGTGTGTGTGTGTGTGTGTGTGTGTGTGTGTGTGTGTTGGAGCATGCACATGACAGGAGGAAGCTCTAGGATGCACTGAGGGGATGAAGTATATATGTCAGTCAGCAGATTGTTGATTAGAGGGCAGTTAGACAGGGACAATGTGCCTTTGTAGCTTGTGTGCCAGAATGAAACAGGTTACTGATTAGAGGTTGAGCCTAATGGCACTGAGCATGCTATTTTGAACACCTTTAGGTCATCAAAAAAGTAAGACAGTCTTACCTGACTGATGAGATGATGGTATCATAGCCATAGTTGTAGATAAATATGATTCATGTCCTGTGGTACCTACTCTGGGAGGTAAACTATAATTATCCAGCTGTGGTAAAGAGCATCCACACTCTTAGTGTGCATACAGATGTCAGCAGTAGATGTTGAGGCTTTGAGAACTCCTGTAGCTACCTAGATGATGATGATCTTTCAGGATGACTCTTGCCTTGTATGGGTATACCTGGTAGAGAAGAATGAATGTGCACAAGTCCCATTGGAGTAAAATTTTTGGTTGGTAAAGATGGGGGATCATCTAGAAAAAATAATAAATTCCTTAAAATATAGATAGTAAAGTTGTTGTATAAGTACTGTTTAATAAAATCTACAAAGGTAGTAGTGATGCAAACAACAGTAAAATTGTTGTAATGACTAGTGAGAGATCATATGACATAATTCTGTGTCAGCATTCAGAAACATACCAGAGTTTGTATTCAAGAAGTTGAAAATTTCTGAACTGAAAAACATCTCAGAGTGCTTTATAACTGTCATGTGATCACAGTGCTGTGATAGGAATGAGGAATATACCAGGTATATTTGGAAAGTCTGTTTGAAATGTAGTCCAGTGGCATAGTTTTGTATGTCTGCTGGCAGGGGGTTCCATGATCTTTTTTATCTCATTCCGCAAAGTATTGTCAGAGTGACAGCATTTAGATTTTTTTTTAATTTCCATAATTTTTATAACAGCTACCAAGGTCTTGTCACAGTGAAACCTTTTAGATTTTTTTAAGGGTAACCATTTCAAATGTTGGAATCCGATTCAGTGAGTAGTAAAATATGAAGACTGAATGGCTGAAAAAATGGACTTGTATATTTCAAGTCCGATAATGTGATTTATCTTAATATTCCCTTCTCTCTGAGGTGTAGCAATATCACAGATGGTATATAAAAGCTGGAGGGGGGGGGGGGCATGCACATTAACAGCTCTTCTGCATTTTAATTTTCTTTGCATTGTGTTAGCACATTGCATTTCAATAGGTTGCCTTTTTTTAAGTTCTAGTGTCAGACTTGTGAATCTAGTTGAAAAAATAGACAAGAATCCTTTTACAGCTCTTATAGATTTCCATATGGAGTTGATTACAATTAATTATTTTATGATGTCTGAGACAGTTCATATCTTCAAGACACACACAGTTCTGAGTTCACATTTTCAAGCAAGAAGAAAATACAGTACTAGGATAAATCATTTGTATGGTATTTAATGACATGAGTGGAAGTTCATTGAGTATCAGGTGTTTGTCGGGTAATATCAGATGGAAGATTCTTTTAGCCCACTGATGTTGCTTTCTCCTTTTTATAAATTCTTGAAATCCACTATTGTTTCTAATTCTGCCACCACATATGGAAGGGTAGTTCACATATTTAAAATCGTGCCTGTAAAATGTTTCTTAACATAGTCCCTGAATTGCCATGCCAGTATCTTTCAGTCTTGACTCAGTTCACTGACTGTCTGAAGGATGCTTCCATCTTTTCTACATGTATATGCTCCATATTTTTGGGATTGTATACAGTGCAGCTTCAAGTTTCTCTTCATCAATTTGTTGGTGTAGCTTCTGATATATATATATATATATATATATATATATATATATATACACACACACACACACACACACACACATACACACACACATATATATATATATATATATATATATATATATATATGTATACACACGCATATATATATTGTATATATATATATATATATATATATATATATATATATATATATATATATATATATTATCTCTTGTTTAGGCAGATTCTGTTTAGGTGGTTTCTCTGCATATAGGTAGAATCAGTGGTGATAGTGATCCGTCTTTCTGTGCATGCTGTGACATATCAGTATTTCCTACTTAATGTTTATACAGAATCCATATTTTCTAATCACACAATGCAGTTATAAAAATGTTCTATTCAATTGTCGTCACTCTGAGCAGATCTTCACATCTTAATGTTTAGTCTGTTTAGAGTTTGTTGCCCATTTGCATTACCTCGTGCTTTATCTTGAATCAGTTTTTCATGCTTGCCATCATATTAACCATCAATTTACCCTTTGCCCTTTTCGCCATTTGTGGTAAACATACTTTCTGCAGTGTCAGTGATTTAGACATACACTAAGATGAGAACTGAATCTTGCAGTATACATGTTGGAACTTTTCCATTAATGCTGTTGTTTAATCTTATTGTCTAATTCTATATACTACTGCACACTCAGGTTTTAATAAATTAAGGCAACTTTGAAAAGAATTTCAAAATGACTTACATATTAATAGTTTATGTGGGACTGTGTTAAAAGCCTTTATAATATTTAGGCAGGTCACATCCATATATTTACATTTAGTTCCTTCCCAGTAAACTCTGTACAGAGCACATTTGTTTGTTCACTTTTAATTTTATAAGTTTTCAGATTAGGTGACTGCAACTAACACACTGAATAGAATCTTTCCACTATCTCTGTGGTTTCCATTTACTGTTTGTGTCTGTGTCCTGTTGTCCAATGAGGTTTTAACAGAACGAAGTCCCACTGAAAACAATTTCATAGATTTTAACCTGCATGTTAATACTTTGTTCTGGTCTCTCTTGAAATCCTTCGTAAAAATCAAGGCAGGTTTCAACCTCTCATCCTACTGCATTTAATAGTCAGGTGCTCCAAACAAAGGCATTTACTGCATTTGATTGAAAAGACCTTTTGAATCACTGCTGCCTTGGACCAAGTATTTTAATGGAAATTGTGTT
Source organism: Protopterus annectens (assembly GCF_019279795.1). Taxonomy (NCBI): domain Eukaryota; kingdom Metazoa; phylum Chordata; order Ceratodontiformes; family Protopteridae; genus Protopterus; species Protopterus annectens. The sequence continues at coordinate 302,669,535 of NC_056734.1, forward strand.
ATTTCCTTATAAATTATTCACTTAAGTGGTGTTATTTCCTTATAAATTATTCACTTAAATTTCGAAACACTGAAGTTAAGGTAACTGGTTTATTGTTTAGTACCTCCAACCTTTTCCCACTTATCAAGTCTTCTCTGCTATCATTCTCTTTTCAGGTACTATTTTTTTTTCTCATGGAGTTGTTACAGGAAAATGACTGTGGTCTGAAAATTCCAACATATGATTCCTTTACAATTCTGAATAGAACCCATGCAGGGCACTTTGCTTTGTTAATCTTCAGATTTGTTAGTTTAATGCCCATTCCAGTATGATTATATATGCATTAATTCCATTATCTGTAGAATAACTGTAGTCCATGGTTTCAGTTTATCTTCTGTCTTTTCTTAAAATGTTTGCAATCATCAGGTTGCTAATAGCAGAACAAAGAAGCATCTATATAAATTTACCTCTCTGCAGCTAGTATAGTTTTTATCTTTGCATTTATGAATGTGAGTCTTTAAATTGGATGTGTAAATAATGACCATCAATTTTCCACATTGTGTGCACTTGTCTACCTTTACAGAATCCATAATTCTTTAACAGTTCTTAGCTATATAAATAAGAAATAGCATGCTCTTAAAATCATTTCTGAAAAAAAGATATCAGTTCCTTCAGCTGGAAACATCTAATCAGTTTTCATTTCTGAACTTTAAATATGTCGTGTAGTGAATAAAAAATTTGCATTTTACGAGTGGATATGTTTATTAAAAATAAAATGAAACAGCTCATATTCATTTTGACAGTGAGTTCAGAATATTGTCATAACTACTTTAACATTTTAATCCTGTGACATAAAAAAATATAATTGAATAGCAAAGTGCATTATGCCTTTATAAACACCTCGACAATGACAAGACTGAAACAGTCCCCAGGATTCATGAAGCTTGCGCCAGGCGCAGGCGTAGCGTAGGCGGTATAATGTCAAATATGGCCCCCGAGCAATTCAGGTACGATCCAATTCCACGTGTACTACCAGCGTACGCCAGATCTGCGCAGCCCTCGGCTAAGGTATGCTAATCACCCCATGCGCAGTACTGCACCATGCAAATGAAGGTACATAGCGATTCATGAAGTGGCGCAGGTGTAGCATAAGCCCACAGAAATGTAAACCAAAAAAAATGGTTTACATTTTTCCAAACAGAACATCGGAGCTATGAAAGCGGACCAGACTCATGTATTACAAAGTTAACATACGCCAATGGCTAAATATACAGCCAATGGCATAAGAAAAGATGCACAACACCTAAAAAACAACATTTGATGTCATGTCCACAGTAATGCAAAGTACAACTGCAGGGCATGTGTGTGCAAACGGGAACACAAGGAAAATATATACAAATGTCATAAAATCGCAATGTAATACAAATCATGATTTCACCATAATACTCAATGGTATGCATGGTACACCACAACAAAGCTGCAAGGATTGCTAAGGGTCTGTGACAGTGTTTGGCGCAGTAACTATGAATTAGTAGTCAATGCTATGCAAATGAGGCAAGTAATAGTGAATCGCAAACATTCCGCCGGACTAAGGATGTACCATACGGCGCAGCGCTACAACACCGAGGAGTGGTTTGGAGGTATACATGACATCAGCAGTGGGGTGTGCCACCGTAGCTGTAAGCACATTGGAGCAATGCAAATCCAGCCTGCCCATTGCTAAGCAAAGCCACAGGATAGGGGTGGAGATGTAGGTATAACATCGTTTAGCTGAGAGCACATATGGTACCCGAAAGCGCATGTGTACGCGGATGAAAACGTGCCCAAAACCCAGTAAGTGGAGGCATGCGCCGTGCACCATAGCTCAAACAGGAAGGTTAGGGGAAGAAAATAAAGAAATGCCGCAGTAGGGTAATTGGAGTACAACTGAGCAATTAACACCTATTAACTCACAGTGGGCAATCGACGGCAGCTAACAAGTCTGCTCGCAGCAACCTGCAGAACAGGATAGGGGAGGTGTCGGATTGCAAAGAAAAGAGAACTGTCATAGCAGAGCAAAGCAAACCTGGAGTAGATCAGCCATAGAACACATTTTGTAAGATAAGCCAGGTTTTGGAAAGTACAAATGAAAGCAGGCTGCTGGATGCATGCCAGAAAATGGGAGGGGAAATGTTAAGAAATGTTAAGGGAAGGACAAGAGGTAATACACGGCAGCCAAATGTAATTCAACACCAAAGGCACCACAATAGCAGTACCTGTAGTAAAACACATAAGATACCCTGTAGCTCCAATTGTACATACAAACCCTATGACATCATCAGTATTCACAGCACAATAGTATAAAGTGTGAAGGCACCTCACAAACACCTGTGTATTTTACAATGTACATGTTGGGAGCTGCCATAGCTGTGATTCATCACCATGTGTTAGAGACTGAAGGTGTTGTGGAGGATGAAGCTGACAACCACCGCAGGCCCCGGAGGAGGAGAAGAGTGTTCAGACCAAGGGTAACCTACCAGGGGCTACATGATCTGGAGATAGTAGACCATTACAGGGTGGACAGGGACATCTTACAGCAAATAGTTGAGCTGTGCCGGCCATGCCTGAGATCCAGAAACAACAGAGGGGAACCCATCCCAGTGGACACGAAGGTATGTGTAAGCTTGCAAATACTAGCCACAGGTACCTTTCAGAGGCCAACTGGAGATATAATGAGGATCTCTCAGGCATCAGCATCCAGGGTACTACACCAGTTCCTGGATGCCATGTTACCACATGTCAATGAGCATATATACTTCCCCCGAACTCAGGAGGAGTTGGCCAGCAATATGTGTCTCTTCCTACATGTGGCACACTACCCGGAGGTACTGGGTGTGATAGACTGCACTCACATACATATCAAGTCACCACACGGTGAGCATGGTAGGTGCTACATAAACCACAAGGAATACCACTCCATCAACTGCCAGGTCATGTGCAATGCCCAGGGCATTATTATAGATGTGTGTGCTGGCAGCCCTGGAAGCTACCATGACTCCCACATCTGGCATGCCTCACAGCTGTATCAGGTATTTGTCAGGGGGGACATCCCACATGGCCACCTTGTGGGGGATGCTGGCTATGCACTGGAGCCATGGATGATGACTCCCATCAGAAATGCACACACACCCATGCAAGAACGCCATAATGAGGCACACGCACAAACCAGAATCATCATAGAGTGTGTGTTTGGGATGCTGAAATCACGGTTCCATTGCTTGGACATATCTGGTGGAACCTTGCAGTACTCTCCAGGCACGTGTGCCCACATCTTCATAGTATGTGCCATGCTACATAATATGATCCTGAGGAAACAGCTGCAGCAGGGACATAATGGTGATGGCCCTCACAGCCCACCGCAATTGCCAAGGCCATCACAGGCACAGAGGGATTCAGACCATGAACACCCTATGCCAGCCCCAGTAGGCAGACGGAGGCGTGCCCAATATGCCCACGTCTTGGCAAAGAGGGAACATATAGCACATACACTGACAGTGTAGGCCCCTACGGACTGACACACCTCTCCACCTGCACACACAGTAAATTAGATGGCACACACACACAACCACCTGTAAATTGTAATGTATAGGTGGCCTACTCTGTGAATCCTACATAGGCAGCCCTCAACCATTGCACACACAACAGCTATTGGAACAAGGAATGTCAGCAACTGAACAGTACACACACCTAACAGCATATGTTGATACTGTATGTATAGGTTCCTAGGTACATTTGTAGGTGCATGCCTGATTGTCAGAGGCCATTCATCAACCAAGGCAAACAGTGTCTGCTGTCGCCACCACATCGATTAACCAACTGTCCCTCAGTGGAGCAGAGCCAATTGTGTGATCCATGTGTGTAGTCACTGTTCCCCACACACTCTGCACGGATTCCCTGGTGTGTTAATGAGGGGCTCCATATAATGTAATCAGGGATGCAGTGGCAAAGCATGGAGAGTACCCATGACAAGTATCTGTCACCCCAGCCTGCTCCACCTATGGTTGTGTGAAGGTGTAGCACATTATAGTGTGTGGCCCACTGTGACATACATTCCCAATGCTGGAGCACATCCATTAAACATCACTTGGACATACCATTAATAGGTCTCATCCATATGTAAACTAACTGAGTTACACATTTGATTGCAGTATGGAGTAACAGCCATAGTACAGTCCACATACAAAACACCATAACACGTGTAAAAATCCCAGATGCCCAAGTGGTAAATGCATTGACTGTCGTGCATGTTCCCGGTTCCACGTCCTGCAAGGGAAGTTACGTAATCCCGAAGGCACGAATAATGGATGTTGGATGCAGGTCATCAGATCAGGTTTAGCACATGTTAGCAGGATTATGCGTTGGCAAGTACTGATAAGCGTCATTTAAACATGACTATACGGATATGTGCGAAACAGGGCTAAGGTTTTCTGAATATCGCGCAGATCATGGTCAACGATGTCCAGAAAAGGTGAAACTAGCATTATTCACTCCTGTACTAATAGTGCCTGCTCTGAAGGGTAAAACAACCACTGCCAGGAGTAGAACACGCAATCATGTACACAATCACCTAACACTAAACTACCCGAGATGTACCAATGGCAGGTGTGTATTGTGACAGGTTAAAACACAAATGTGCGGAGTCCAGGAAACAGTATACACTGACATGTACACAACGAAAGGTGTGTTCTCCCTCTCACTCTCTCTCTTTCTATGTGTGTATATTTTATATGTATATATATATATATATATATATATATATATATATATATATATATATATATATAGGTTTGCTATCATTATGTCGACGTGCATTTGCACGGCTATGAAGTATTCGAACATCAGATGTTCGAATACTTCATATTACGGCAGGTGACATGAGCGAAGGTTTGCATTGCGAATGAACTGTGCATTTGCAATTCTAACTTTCGGTCATGGGAGGGGATCGCGGTACAGTGCGGTTAGGGAAATGCATCCCTTTCCTCACTGTAGTGCAATCTTGGAGTTGTAATATTAAGTTAGGGGGGGTGTGGGGGGCACAGCCCCCCACAGGGGGGGTGCAGGGGGGCGCAGCCCTCCCTGTTTAACTGTGTGTTCGGTTAGGTAGGTAGGTGATTATGGGAAGGGTGGGCGTGCTGTGTATCGCCGTAAATGTCGCAAGCAACATTTTTGACAATACACCCTTGTTTTCGAGTTTACTATTTTTCGAAAATGGTCATTTTTGATGCATAAATTCGAAAATAAAGACATTATTTATTTTTACTTTTGAATTTATGATAGTAAACCATATATATATATATATATATATATATATATATATATATATATACATATTAGAGATAGAAAGGGTGATAGAGAGATATATGTTGATATATACGTATTCACCTATATCTGCAAATATATATATAGGTCATCGACATGTACACAACCATGGAGGTACAAATAAATAGGATACTACCAACTATCGAATGTGTCACATACCGACACGCATAATCACAAGGCTTAAAGACCAAAAGACCACATTACCGGAACACTAGAACCGTGAGTAATATTATCACGATGTTAAGGGACATTTAGTTATCGCTGCCGGTGCTGCGGTCCAGGTAGGTACTGTGCTCAACTGTGTTTGTGTAAGTCTGTGTATGTGTGTGTTGAAGGTGCCGTGTGTGTTTCCGTGGGAATGTAATGTGTGTGTGTGTTTGCATCGTGTGTCTGTTAGTGCTAACTCAGAGTTAGATCATTATGGTAGGTGTGGTCATGGCTGGCCGTAGGCATACAGTTACCAACTGTCCCACTTTAAGAGGGACAGCCCCTCCCTGAGCAGTTGTGTCCTGACAAAAAATATTAAAATGGGCAAAAGTCCGAGATTGTAGGACATAATTATGTCCCATATATTATGTAATAGTTGCATTAAATAGTTATGCCTGTATCTAAAATACGTAAATGTTACATGAAACATGATAAGTAGCTAAAGTGCTACTAGAATAAGTATGTTTTCAGGATAAAAGTATGTTCTATCCTGTGTACTGACCGTGGGTATGTGTCAGCCTGTAAACACTGATGTGTGTCCTGCAAATGTCCCACTATGGCCATTTGAAAAGGTGGCAACCCATGCCAAAGAGGTTCAGTCACCAATACAACTGCAATGAGTGCAAATATCTGTGACAGAAATAGACGTGACAGCTGTCATTTAGTAACATTCCCTTACATATCGATGTATTTCTGGAGGTATTGAAGTATCAACCTCACCTGCATTCTACATAGAAACCAATTAACAATGGCTCAATGTATAAGCCCGTAACAACCATAGTTTCAGTCTACTAAATGATAGGTCTTCAATTAGAGAAGGAGCCCACACACATATATGGAATATGTAGAAATGCAGTCCCCACAAACCTGTATATGCTATGTACACCCACCTACATCTTCCCCACACCCGAAACAATTGCAATACAGACTGTAATAACATTACAAACATCCACTCACTCAATTACATCTGCAGAACCATTAAAATACCTTGTGAGAGACACATTTGTAATGGCGCCATGTGAAATCATAGCTGTTGTATAATGGAACAGACGGTGATGTTACAGGTTTTGTTTGCAATAGTCTCTTATCAGATGGTTGAGATGACAGGTACACTTATGTAGAACCACATACTCTAGCCGTCACACACAACCCACGGGGGACATGAATTCAAAATATCCGTGTCTCTCCAAATAGCAGTTGCAATCCCTCACAACAAAACACATACAGGCAGTCTCCCCAAAGATAGGGCAAAAGGGCAACGCCCAAGTGGAGAATTCAATTATACCCCACTTTTGCCACGTTATTGGTAAATGGAGTAGCTGCACAGCTGATGTGCATGTAATAATTTACTCAGGAACACCAATTGGCAGCAATACACCAAATGTTACAGGTATCGACGTATATAAGGATGCCTTGCCATACATTCAAACCGTATGCTCATACCATAGAACCGTTTAAACACTAAAGGTGTAAGAGAGATATTTACGAAGACTCAGAACGCTAACAAGGTATGTAGAACACTCAGTATGTTAGTGTATGTAGAGCCTGTTTTGTATTAATTAAAGTGTACGCAATGCATAAAGTGGGAAAAGGTATTATGTAGTGATGTCTTGTTAAGCATAGTAATGCTTGTAGAAATTGTGTGTCCTGCTGTGGGCCACAAGGTAAACATCTCATACACCACAAGGTATGCTACATGAGGGCTTTAAACACAACAATTCCACACCACCCTCAGTCAGTGGTAGGGTTTGTCCAACAAGTACGTGCCATAGCAGGGAATAGTATATGTTGATATACTGTCACGGTAGGCATGTGTATGGGCATATAACGAGCATAACATGCCTAAGATGGCCCTGCTGTGCAAGTATGCTTTGCATTATGGGATAATGTTTAAAATATGTGTAATGTACAGTATTGTAGGTAGATATGTCAGATATTTTACACAGCATAACTGTTATATCATGCAAACAAAAGGTATCGTCTATTGGCATGTACAATACACAATAACAGGATACATATGGCTTGTAGTCACGGGACACTGTAACAGCATGTTAGCTAACTGAAATGGAAGAGCTACTCAATTATCCATGCACAAAGGACATGTAATAGCTTCACAGGTTCATAGTGAGGTACTATGCTGTCTGGTCAAGTCCATGTGTAAGCCCAACTACAGTGTTTTCACTGGCGGCACCTCCCTAGGGTAGTGTCCTGTCTGTGAACAGCAGAGCCATGTGTTACCTGCACCTGTGTACAATACAGCCACTGCAGTAATCCCTGGCATACATGTGTGTCTCCCATCCACCCATCGAGGTATCTCATGAAGAGTGCTAGTGAGTGTCCCTGCTTGATGTACATAGGAATCATGTTCCAAAGCATGGTGAGTGTCTGGTTCAGGAATGTACCCTCAAGCACGTCCCACTCATCATTGCATTTGTGCACATATCCATGAGCATGTTGCTCTCAGTGGCTTTTGCTTATGTTGCTTATGTGGAGTATATCCATAAATATTGTTGTGGACATGGGCCCTGTATGTTCAGCAGAGGTCACCCCTGAGTATGCTTTATGCAAATGTGTACAGTCGTGGTGTCCGTAGTTGTGCCGCATACATCATCCTTCAGAGGTCAATAATCCTCATGGTGTGTTAATGTTCTGGTATGTAAAGCCGTTGCTGTTCTGTAAGGTACACCCCAAAAGGGGTGTTGTACCCTTGAATGTGTGTCATACGTCAGGAGTATAGTGGTACAATGGGTGCCTTTGTTCCAGCTACAAACCCATTACAGATAAGGGTGGCCATGTAGAAGGATTTCCACACCACATTGGCAATATGGTTATCAAAGGAGTGTGTGCTATATATGTGTGTACTAAGATCCCGTATAATGTCACATGTATGTAGGGGACTACCACCTATGTGATAGTCAGTGGCTGATTGGTGTAATCCAAAGGGGGTGTCTATACACCTTGTGTCATGCAGCTTGAGGCCATGTTATCGACATCAGGTATCCGTCACAATGACACCCTTATGGAGGGTGTCTGTATCAGCTGGTGGATCAATCATGGCTCCTTGTTTGCAGTCATCTGGAAACCTATTCAGGGAAAGTCCCTCTGTGCTAGCCTGTACCTCAGGGAAGCATATACCGAATATGAGGGGCCCTATGACCGAGGACTGTGGTTTGCCAAGTGTAACTGAATTACAGTAGGTACCACAGTATGCTACCCTCATTGTGTGGGTCCTGTCCGTGAGCCACTTTGCATAACATCTTGAGACATTAGGGGATGATGTGCAGGTGGTTGTGTATGTTGTCAATACCAGAATGGAGAATGGTGCTGAAAGCCAATGAGAGGAATATGTAGGCTTTGTGGACCCCCTTACCATCATCAACTACCCTGGGAACTGTATCAAAGGAGTCCACCACATGTAGGAGCCATGGTCTGGCCCTAACAAATCCAACCTGCATGGCATCAAAGGTCTGTAGCCCACCAATGTCTCTGTGAATGACTTCCATGATGATGTGTCCCATAGCCTTGCAGAACAGTCCAGTCAGGCGTATAGGGCAACAGTCCCTCTGCTTCATTGTGGTGCCACCTGTATGGAGTGTGATAACTGTTGCTGTGCACCATTCTGGGGCCACAATGTCTGATACAAGGCTATTACTGAATCTGATGGCCAAGTGAGGAGCCATGTCATTCTGAGGTTTGTGTAAATCACAGCCTGGGATGTTGGACAGTCACATGGAGTCTGTGTTCCAGGCCTTAGAGAATGCAGGTTGGAACTGCGTAGTTGTGACCGCAGGGACTCTGCATTGTTCCTGTATGGATTTTGGCCCTGTAAGGAGTGAGAGGGTGTAAAGTTAGCACTGAACCTATCTGCCAGGATGTTGCCAATATCAGTCGGTTCTGTAATGTTCCTGCCTAATTGTCGTATGTCAGAGCAGATGTGGGTATTACCATAGAGTACTGACATACCTCCATAATGCTTTGTGGTAGTCCTGGGAATGTGTCACAGTAATGTTTACGTAGCTAGCTTTGGAGGATGTGATAAGGGCTCCCGGATTCCTACTGAGGCTGACCAGTGAGCTACCCCACCCATGGGATTGTATTCCACTTTGCAACAGCCTCCACCTTCTGTTGTACATTATGTCCATGGAACTGGACCCCCAGAGTGGCGTCCATTATCTGGTAGGTACCATCATGGCTCTGTTTGGGATAGTATGATCCATGCAGTTGTGTAAGTGTTAATGAAGTGCACTGGTGTATGTTTCAGCATTTGTAAGTGCATTGTCCATCTGCACGGGTGTCATGACGTTTACTACCACTGTCATAAGACGTCTGAAGTAGGCATTGTAGAAATCTTGTACTGTGTATTCTATGAAGGGTGTGGTGCCGGGATGTGGATAACAAGGGTGATTAGCATATGTTCGGAAACTACCAACGAGGGGATAACCCCAGGTGTGGAACACCAGTCACATGTTGGTAATGTCCATGTCTAGGATATTGTTGGTCTTGGTGGTGGTGTGTATGGGTTGATCCAGCCGAGTGGAGGTTATGAATCCCAGAAAGCGTTGGCCTAATATGTCGGTATATGAGTAGGTATCCCAGTTAAGTGTGGGGTAGTGTCAGTCTTCCATCAGTAGTACCTGTCTGAACCCTACTGTCCAGTACACCAAGAAATGAGAACCGGTAACCGTGGGGTATGTTGTTGAATCCGTAGCAAGTTACAATGTGTATAGCAGTTCTGGTCACAGTTAGTTGCAAGTGGATCACCTCTGATGCATTGTGCTAAGTAACCAGCCTGGAGGTGTGTACATCCTTGTGAAATATGGACACACCTCTGCCGTGGGTGTTCCGGTCCTGGTTACATGACTGAAAGGTGTGGTCTGCGTATAACCTGTCAGTGCAGGTGTGCTCTCTGGAGCCTAGAGGCAGGTTCCAGTCACTGCAGAGATATCAAAGTGGTCCTTTATAAGGAGTGCCTCGCCTGAGTACGTTAGAAATGAAGATGTCAAGCATTGAGTAACATTACCCCAGGTTTAGCTTGCCTGTTCCTGTTCTGGTGGTGAATATGTTATTGGAAACTGTCCAAGACAGGCAGTATAGGAGCAGCAAGAGCCTTACATGTTATCTGTAATCCCAGGGCCGACAGGTGCAGGTCATCTGTGCCAAAGCATCGTGTTTCGTTGACCATGTCATTCAAAGCAGACAGATACTAGATGCCTGTGGAATGACAGCAGAAGGATAGGCAACTGTTGAAGTGAAACATTCAATCATTGTGCAGTGGTATCAGTCTGGATGAATGCAGAATGCTTCTCAGGGCTTGGGTGATACCTTCTGGGCTATAAGACCAGAGAGTTATTGCATGTCCCTGAACATGTAGTCCAGGAAGTTACATCTCAGGGCAGTCACACTAACATGAAGAATGACAGTCAAATTGTACCTGGTGAGGTGTGGCATAGGTGCATAGGTTATGTTGTGGATCCTGTTACCCGACAGACAGATGTAAGTGACTATCACCTTGTGCAGCCTGCTGAATGGGACATCAGTGTGACTGCCTACAGAGTCACCTATGACTGGTGTGTTGGGTATGTTATAACACCCGATCAGCTGTAGTTGATGGGCACACATGAGTCTGTGGGCTATAAGTAATTGGTGTTGTGTTTGATGATGGGGGCTGCCTCTGTTGCCTACACAGAGAGTATGGAGAGGTTCTGCAAATGTCGTAGTCATACTATGTGTGGCCTGTGATGGTGGAGATCTAGTGAGACTATGTGATGAATGGGGTGTGTTGCAAATGTTTAACGTCCCCACATGAATGTCAGGTTCAGTCTTGGTTGGAGAGAGCATTACCCCCAGCATGGCTACATATGTGCATCTCCCACAGGCTGTAGTGTCGTATGTTGGGAGGTGAGCATTGACTGTGTGCATGAGACAATTGCTCTATTGCCTCATGTTTCCATATTCATCATATAGACAGGCAATAACACTAGTAAGTGACACTTCGACTTGCCTGTATATTCAACCATGTCTCACAAGATATGTGAGGTATGTGTGTACAACAGCTGCTGTACTGTAAGCAAGCTGGAAATGTAAGGACAGACAGTGTACTTGTAGGAAATGAGTTGGAAGGGGTGCTATAGTAATTAGTAGCTCATGAAGTGCTTACATGTTCTGAACAAGTGCTGAGCATGAATATGCAATACAGATAAGGTGTTGGATAATATAAACCCACTGCAACCCACAAGTGGAGACACCAGTCATAATTGGAGGCACTGCACTATTACCCTGCTGAATATGGTCTGCAAGTCTATGAACCTTTATCAACGTAGATGTTAGCAGTACAGATGTAGATGACAGTATGGATGATTTCACACTGCATAGCATACCTGTGACAGGTCATAGGACATCATCACCCATACTGTGTTCCAGATACACTGAGTATACTAGATGTACCTTTGTATATCACAGGAGTGTTCTACCAGTGGCCTGTTGGCAGAAGCAACACTACAAAAGGTGTCTGAGTGACATGTGCATATCACACCAGTGGCAGCTACAGTAAAACAGGGTTAATGTTTTGTACTCCCCCCTCATTGTAGCCCATACCACACAGAAAAATGTGAGGCATCTGCGTATGTAAGGATGTGAATAGCCATGACCTAGGAGCAATAGCTGTCTCAGTGTTGTGGACAAAATACAGAATAGGCTTTGTGGGTGAGGTGCGTGACATATGTGCACAATCTGACAGCTGCTAATAGCATTGTCACCGCTAGGTGAATAACCCTGTACCCATTAACTACCACCTAAGCAGCAGTCAACATTATGGACACTGTGTGTAAGGGATGGTGCTGTGCAGTTCACCTCCCTGAGCTGGTGACTTCTCCAGGCCTATTAGGTAGTCATACAAGGCACCCATGTCATGAAAGGGTGCCATCCATGAGCATGGAGATCATTGGACAGACATACTCAGCACTCGGGTGACCAATATCAGATCACATATCACCTTTAAGGGGTATTGGCCATGTGTGGTTGGGCGACACCAGCCTTCACAATCCTCACCTCCACTATGCAGCATGCTGTCTACCTTGCATAAAGACATGTGCAACACTGTGATGTTGGAAATGCTACACGTACGTATCCTGATCTGAAAGACATACGTCATGGACAGCCACCTTCCTACTACAAGGATTGGCACATGCTGGACAGATCCCTGTGCCATACATGTTACATACTCCTGCCATACCATGCAACCCTGTCCATCAAAGCTGCACACATCATCTCTGTCATGCATGGTGCGATGACCGCATGGTAGATGTATCATTAACTGTCTGGATCAGTAATGTGGCACTGATGCACCTGGCGGTGGCAAAATGGCTGTCGGATACAGCTAGAAAACCTTGCCCGTACATGCTATGGTTGATAACCATCCCTGCGAATAATGTCCGGCTAGCCATTTTCCCATGTGTATGATATGTGCAACACAGGCGATACGTGGCAGGATGTTGAACTGCTGTACAGTGCCGTGTAGATGTATATGGCAGAACACATGCATGTAAAGGTTTCCATGCACATGTCTGCATTGTCACAGCTCATGTTTGTTAAGGCAGTGTATGTGTTGATATGTGACATATACACAGCATCAAGGTCAACAGCATTACTGTGGACACATCCAGGCATGTGTTGATTGGTAAGAACACCAGTACAGGCAAACAGACATGCCCACATCAAGACAGCATTCGCATGGAGTATGAGCAATGTAATGAGGTGAAACACATATATGGTGATGATATCCAATGCACAACGGGTGTTACATGTGTGTGACACAAACATGTCAGTCGTGTCAGTGTCATGACTATTTGCAAAGATAACTGTTCATATGTACTAGATTTAATACAAATGTATGTGCAGCTGTATCTCTGTACATCTCTGTGATACTGTGACCTGTCTCCATCATTATGTCTTCCAGATAATGCCTAGTTCATGCCTGCCAGCGTATAGCTGCCTGGAGGATGATTCCCTCATACCATACCTCCATGATAACTATGAGGTGGTGTTCAGCCATGTGCCACAGCATGCCCAGCAGTGTGATGACCTGTGGCAGGAACTTCGCAGGAGGGTTAATGATGTGGGTGGCCATAACCGCACCTACCAGCAGGTGCGCAGACACTGCACGGACCTGATATGACATGCAAAACAGCATGCCAATGCAATCAACAGGGAATAAGGTAGAACAGGTGGTGGGCCACCAACCCAGCCCCCACTCACACCTACCGAGGAGCTACTGGCCAGCCTGGGGACACCCTCAGAACAGCATCCACAAACACTAGCTGCCATCATGGAGGTGGGTGTCTCCCAACCACCGAGCCTGGAGTTGCCTGGTAAGTCACTACTGCACATATAACTATTATATACCATTTAGTTGCATGTGTCACTGTACAATATGTAATGTAGCATCATATGCAAGGTATGTTTACACACATGCCGCATACTATAGTATGCTACCCTGTGTATGCACACATGTGCATACTATAGGCTATTGTACAGGCGAATGTGTTAACATGCACAGTGCACCCTGTAGCTGTCATACAGTCATGGATAATGTTCAAACTGCTGTGTCACCCCTATACAGGTACCTCTGGCGTGTCCACACCGACATCATTCCTTTGCAGGTGAGACAGTTATCAGTATCAGGCATGTTAATGCATAGATCTATTTGCCATGTGGCCAGGTAACACATGTACACATAATGTATGGTCCAGTCACGATATACAGGTCGCATCTGTCTTCAATCACACTGGCTACCCATGTACAATATATGCAAACTAAAAGAAACACCGACATGAAACCACAGTATCTGTCATTGCTAGATGTGTGGACAGCTGTGCATACAATGGTGGAGGTGTTGTTTAATGTAGAAATATGTACTATACATTGGAACAACACATGTGTGGTACGCAAACAGTACCACACAGTGAGCTTGGATATGGGCAGCCCACAGGATTCACCATTGTGGAATATGCCCCTGCAATGGGTGCACACATTGTGATGTGCCATCTGACATGTCCCAGACATGTAGTGTTCTGGCTGCAATATTGTCTCACTATCCCATAATACATACCCCACATACCAGACAAACAACCCTTTGTCTGCATAACCCTGTGGACAGTGATGTATCTGACATCTATGGGTGTATGTCATATGGGACAACACAGACATGTGAGATAGATGGCTATCACAAACATTTGGCCAACACATGTTCACACATGGCCATGGAGGATGGCCAGAGACATGTAGTAACACACAGTAGATGTGATGTGTATACACCCTGTTGCACATTGTCCACACATGGTCCAACTATAGCCTTTGTTGAATGGTTACATAGTTGATGTGGAACACTGGACATCCTAAAACCTGTGCACAGCTTGTGGAGGTGTCACTTAATTCGACCATATAAGATGTGTTGAACATCATGACTGTGTCATAGCATGACAGTAGTCACTTGTACAGCTTCCACAGACATAGACACCACATTAAGCCACAGATACTGTACATTTCCCTTGCTGCTGTTGGACATCACTGTCAGCTGTGCACCTCGTGTGTGTGGTACATAAATGTCATGTGGGACATGGTGTATTGACAAGTCTGCCATGTGTGGACATGATTGCCAGGCAGCTAAGACATTTTAGTAGTTGTGCAGGGGTGTCATCCATAGGTCTTCCAGTGACCTGTCACATGACACCTCATGGTTTAGTGTGTATACACCTCAGCGATGTGGGTCACAATCCACAGTAGTTATGTAACGTGTATGCATGCAGTCATGGCTATGCACTGTATGTGTATTCCACACTGTATAGCAATATAGATGCCTCATGATGCCATGCAATGGTACAGTGTCTGTACTTCACACTGTATAGCAATGTAGACGCCTCATACTACCCTTCAATGCTCATGCACATCTGCTAAAAGTGCAGTCTATATGTAGGGCATACAGACAACACTGCAATGTGATGCCCATTACACCGCTGTACATGTGTCAGGACACCATTGTGTCACACATGTATGCATGTCAATGCACACGTCAGCAGATTACATGTCATACTACATGTTAATGTCAAGGTCACATCAGCCATGTGTACTGTTAACCTGTGCTGGTCCACATGGTGTATCACAGGGATGCATGCTTACTACCATGATTGTGTGAACTGCATGGCTTCTGATATGTCACCTGATTGCTGTTGTGTGCAACCCAGGGATGTATGCTAACTACCACTATTAATGTCTGAGCTGCATGCCGTTTGCTGTATCACATGCATGCTGCATGCCGTCTGTCAAATCACATACATTGTGTGTGTGTGTGTGTGTGTGTGTGTGTGTGTGTGTGTGTGTGTGTGTGTGTGTGTGTCTGTCTCTGTGTGTCTGTGTCTGTGTGTCTGTGTGTCTGTGTCTGTCTCTGTGTGTCTGTGTCTCTGTGTCTCTTTGTCTCTGTCTGTCTCTGTGTCTCTGTGTCTCTGTCTGTCTGTGTGTCTCTGTGTCTCTGTCTGTCTGTGTGTCTGTGTCTCTGTCTGTCTGTGTCTCTGTCTGTCTGTGTATCTATTGTAATGTAGAGTCTTTCTTTGCATTCACAGGTGATGTAGGTGCGTTTCCCTCCTGCGGTCCATCTGATGTTAGTGTCCCCACAGACTCTAGCAGTGATGAACATATGCATGAGGTACAGGCAGGGTTGTCAGGGGTTGAATCTGTGCCAATGGTTGCCATCCCAGCTATGCCCCCCTCTTCCCTGCACACAGTTCTCATGCCAACACATACCCCATCACCAGTGGCCATAGAGGAAGGACAGTCAGCATGTGTTAGCTTGGAACAGGAATGTGTGGTGGCTACAGAAGGTGTGTCTTCACACCATGGTGTCAGTGTAATGACTGCAGATGTGCCACACAGGCATGTGGCCAGTGCTGCTCATAGGAGGACCTCTGGCAGACATGCACTTGCAGGACAGAGTGCAGCAGCTGGTGTCACCAGACACATGTTTCAGACTGTAATTGCGGCACAGGCATGTGCTGAATGGCAGAACAGAGAAGGGCAGAGGCTTCAGAGGGCTGCTATCCGTTCTTTAAATGACAACATCCAGGCATTGGCAAATGCTCAACAGCAGATTGCTGACGTTCTGGACAGGCGATTGTGTGACATGGTTGGAATACTTGACCGTGGCATGGCAATCCACGAGCGTGAGCTGTCTGTGCTGGAACATCTGGTAGGAGTGAGGTGTAGGCCACATGGATGTAGGCTAGCTACACCACCTGGTGCAGGTCAATGTGAACGAGCCACCTCACATGCCCGCTCTCACAGTGCCAGTAGCAGTAGCAGTGCAGCTAATGCTGCGCTGTCCACACCAGGACACAGCAGGGCACATGGATGTGGCCCTGGACGTTCCCAGTGGGGACACGGTTCCAGTGGACATGTGTCATTGGACAGTAGCCAATCTGTACCTCTGCCTGGTAGTGCCCGTGCAACCCCAGGCAGGCACAGGTCACGTGGCCGTGGCCGGACACAGTGAGCTGTACATCCTGGTCTGTACAATCTGGAGCTGTCAATAATACCCCTATGTAGGCCGGACACATGGCAGAACTGTGTGCACACATACACGCACACAGCAGAAACATTTGTAGGGCACTGCAACACCCACATGCACAATGACCACACATGTCCAATCAGATCACCAGCCCTAACCCACACACATGATGTCATCCACTGGTGCAGCCTATGCCCCTGGCAAACATTATCACCCTGTGCATATGATGATGCCTGTGCCTCATCCCTGTCATCCACACCATCGGTGCAGGGACATGCACATATGGTCTGATGCACAGGGTGAACAGAATACTGAGAAGTGTATATTACATTTGCTGTGTACTGTTGACACGCACCAGACATACCATCTAGTACAGGTTTAGAATGCATTGTTATATGTTCACAGTATGTGTCTTGGTAACAACAGTAGCAGCATGTTGGTAATTATGCCCTGCTTCCCTCCTTAAGGTCTAATTGCATGTGCCATTACGTTACAGTGTTTGCAGTTAGAGTGCATTGTTGTATGTTCACAGTATGTGTCTTGGTAACAACAGTAACAGCATGTTGGTAATGATGCCCTGCTTCCCTCCTTAAGGTCTACTTGCATGTGCCAATAAGTAGCAGTGTTTGCAGTTTCCCATGTGTTAATGTGAAGTACTCACAGGCATGTATGGCCAGCATGCTATACGCAGCCTCAACCTCACTTTTAGAAAGGCTACCATTCCACAGATGTCCACACATCTACTGATCCAGAAGCATGTGAGCTGTTTAATAGGCTACAGTGGCTAGAGACATGACATCCATACCGGGTCACATCACAGGTATGGTGACATGGTGTTGGGGGTTTACACAGTGGTCTGGCTGATGTCAACGGTAGAGGCCAGTTGATAGCATGAGGCCTCACTGTGTAGCAGTAATACACTGTCACATTACAGGATGAGAACCCGCACAGACATACACAGAAACACACAGTAACATGCCCACACTCACTGGGTCAACAACACTATAATGCACACTCGATAGTGTTGAGGTGAGGACCCCTGCCTATGTGGTAATCACCTTCACCATACTGTGCACCCACATGACGTGACACAGAGAATGAACATGTACAGGTAGCCAGTAATGCTGAGACCGATGGCATCAACAGGGTAGTAGACTGCATCACCATGAGGGGTTAGGGATCCTGTCTTTTCTGTATGGTAGCATACACCCTCACTCCATGCACAGCATGGATTTGCTGTGTCCAGGACTGTTTGTGAGCTCCTAAGCCCCCCCCACTTAACTGGGGTTAAACTATTCCTGGCGCCATAAAGTCTGTTTTTCAAAATTTCCCTTGCAACTAGCCAGCTTTTTAGTTTTAGCACTCATCTGTTTCTTTGATCTCAGCACTTGTTCAGAACTCATCGTAAGCACTAAATAAGTTACAAATTATTAGAGCACTCATCTTTCCTCACTTGTCTAGAGGAAAACAGTTTTTAGTACTTAATAAATAAGCACGTATTCAGGCATGTCTAAAGGTCAGCTCCCGTTGTTTTCTCCTGTCTACCTGATGAATCTGGGCATCTTGAGACAATGCAGCAATTGCCTCATGTACACAGACAACTCTCTCCTCTTACCACCCAACACTATGACCTGTGAGCGATGCACTTATAGAGCCAAACTGGAAGCAAAGCTCTCTTTACCAAAGACAGGCCTAGACAGTCAAGAGGAGAAGGTAAACACTTGCACAGCACCACACTCATCACATAGTCCCTCAAAACCTACACCACCAACACACACACACACACAGAACCACAAAACACACACCTACATTCACAGAGGCTCTCTGTACTAAACTGCCCAAACAATAGAGACATCCAAAGCAGAAATGCAAGCAACCTTCACCCCCCCAACACAACCCAAATGACACATAGTCCACATACTCAGTGTGCCACTCAACTACAGCCCATAAGACATAACGTACCCAACACTCTAGTTATAGGTGACTCTATAGTCAGGCACACTGATGTTCCACTCACCAGGCTAAAGAAGGAAAAAGTTACTGTCAGCTGCCTGTCAGGTGCCAGGATCCACCACATAACGCATGCACTCAGGTCACTCCACAACAAGTACAAATATGACTCTGTCATTGTCCATATTGGTGTTAATGACCTGAGACGCACCTCCCTGGACTACATGAAAAGAGACATGGAGGAGCTCTTTAATCTTGTAGCCCAGGCCGGTATGACCCTAGCCCTGAGTAGCATCCTGCCATCACCCAGAATGACACCACAGTACAAGGACAAAATGATTGACTTTAACAATTGGCTAAGCTTCTGGTGGCATTCTAAGGGAATCTAGTATCTGTCTGCCTGGGATGACATGATCGACAGACCATGCTGCTTTGCCAGAGATGGCCTGCACCTGTCGCCCTTGGGGTTCCGGATACTGGCAAAGGATCTTGCCACCCCTATAGTGCCTTTTTTAGGCAAGGTTCAAATGACAAATTCACCACCATAACAGGTACAAGCAAGCAAAATCTGAGGGTAATGCTACTCAATGCTAGAAGTCTAAACCTCAAAATGCACTCACTTGAGGCACTCCTTAAAATGGAGAACATTGACATCTGTGCAGTGAAAGAGACCTGGTTCAAAGCTCCAGAGAGCACCCCTGCACTACCAGGCTATAATTCATACCACACCTTTCGGCCACCAAACCCAGACCGAAACACTAAATGTGGAGGCGTGTCCATATTCATTAAAGATATCCACACCTCCAAGCTAGTTGCTCAGCATAATGCATCCGAAATTATCCAAGTTCAACTAACTCTGGGCAAAACCGCAATCTAGATTGTAGCTTGCTACAGACCCCCCATCATGCCCCAGGATTCCCACTCCTCTTTTCTTGATACACTGGAAAATATTAAGGTACAACCCAACACTCTAATAATGGGTGATTTCAACTACCCTACCATTAACCGGGAAAACTACTCATGTACCAACTGTTTTGCGCAACATTTTCTGGAAATCATCAATTCCAATGCTTTGGATCAACTTATCCACCCCCACCAGAGGCAGCAATATCCTAGACCTGGTCATCACCAAAATGGGTGACTGGTGTTCCACACCAGAGGTCAGCTCCTCGTTGGTCAGATCCGACCACAAGCTAATCACCATAGACATCCACATCCTGCTCCCTCCCCCCATTAGGAAACAACTGTAAAAAATTTCTCCAAAGCCAACTTCACGCTTCTTAAGACAGAAGCGGCAAATTTCATGACACCCGTGCAGATGGACAATAGAGGTACGACTGCTGAATCCTACACAAATGCACTTTATAAGCACTTACATGAGTGCATGGATCATACTATCCCTAACAGAACCAAGATGCTATCCTCCAAAAAAAGGAAGCCAATCTGGTGGTCTTCTGCCATAAACAAACTCTACAAAAGAAGAAAGAAACGGTTGCAAAAAAGAGTAAAATTCCATGATTGGAAAAACTCCCTGGTCAGCCTCAGTAAGAAGCTGAGATCCCTCATAAAATCCTCCAAAGCTAGTTATGAAAACAAAATTGCCACTGATTCTAAAGACAACCACAAAGCATTCTATAGCTATGTTAAAAATCTCAACTCAGATCTGCTCTGAGTTACAGCACAATGACACTAAATATGCAGAACCAACTGATATTGCCAATATCCTTGTAGATAGGTTCAGTGCTGACTTTACCCCCCTCTCACCCCCTAAAGGGCCCATCTTTATACCGGAAGAATGCAAAGTTCCTGTAATCACAGCTGCACAGGTAAAAACTTCACTCTCCAAAGCCAAGAACACAGCATCCATGGGACCTGACAACATCCCAGGCTGCCTTCTACATGAACTACAGAATGAACTGGCACCCCTCCTAAGTACCATGTTCAATTATAGCCTCTCCTCAGGCTTTGTGCCCATTGAATGGTGCACCATGACAGTTATCCCAGTCCACAAAGGAGGGGCCACAACAGAACCCGGGAACTACCGCCCCATTAGCCTTACGAGCCTCATCTGCAAGGCCATGGAACATATCATCATGGAACTCATAAACAAAGACATTGGAGATCTCCAAACCCTGGACCCCACACAGTTCGGGTTTGTAAAAGGCAGATCATGTCTCCTAAACCTGATAGACTTCTTTGAAGTAGTCACCAAGGCCACGGATGAGGGTAAGGTGATTCACACAGCCTATCTAGATCTCACCAAGGCGTTCAACACCATCCCCCACTCTGGAATTATAGATAAACTCACTAAACTAGGTATAAATCCCTATGTCACAAGATGGGTTGCCAACTGGCTTACTGAAAGAACCCACACTCTGAAAGTAGCAGACTCCAAATCAGACTTCAGACCAGTGACAAGTGGAGTACCACAGGGTTCCGTCCTGGGTCCTCTCCTGTTTGGTATCTACTTCTCTGAAGTACAGGCTAACACAGAAGGTCTTTGGCTAACTAAATTTGCAGATGACTGCAAACTAGGAGCCATAATTGAAACTCCTAACGATGTGGACATCCTACAAAAGGGCCTCACTGAGACAGATGCCTGGTGTCAAAGACATGGTCTCAAGCTCAATACCAAAAAGTGCATTGTCATCCCCTTTGGTAAAAATTCTGTACCCATGAACTACCACATAAGTGGTAGTCTACTTAACACTGAAATTTTGATAAGAGACCTTGGGACACAGGTGGACAGTAGTCTCTCCTTTGCTAATCACATCGCCAAAGTGGTCAGGAAATCCTTCTATGTGGCACACTTCATCACAAAAGGTTTCTCATCCAGAAAAAAAGAGGTCATTGTACCCCTCTACTCATCACTCATTAGACCCATTATAGAGTACAATGCCCCTTTTGGTATGTACCTCACAAGACATCTACAACAACTGGAAAGGCTGCAAAAATACCTCACAAAGAGGATTACTGGCCTCACAGATGCCTTACGCTGACGGTCTCAAAAAACTCCAGCTTTACTCCGTCACATATCGCCTACTCAGAGGCGATCTCTGCCTAACATACTAAGCTATGTCAAACCCAGAGATGTTGGACATGCTCCACTTAAAAAAATCCCAATTCCTCCAAGCTACACGCTCTAGGGACCTAAACCTTGTCACCACAATAAACAGAACATGCTGGAGGGATAGATTCCTGTCCCAGAGACTTCCCATACTCTGGAACAGGCTACCTATCTATGTCAAACAGAGCTCCTCATTAGCACTCTTCAAGAAAAATCTTGATGATTGGATGGGTAATAGGAAATTCACCCTGGGGATCACTTCTATGGTTCTGCTTGACAGGGGCACAGGAAAATAATTTTCTTGGGTGGCGAAAGCCAGGGTACATTTTTGGCTAGGCTTGTATAGGCCCTAGTGCCAGTAGCCTAGTACCTACCTATGAACCTATGAACCAGGCAGCCATACATACACACACACACACACACACACACACACACACACACACACACACACACACACACACACACACACACACTGTGGAGTCCACAAATGTCATTCACATACAGATAGCTGACATGTGTGTGATACACACACCACCCCTGCCTACATCTTGCTTTCTACACTGCAGTATGTACAGATCTCTACAACAGTGTACAGGGCTGTGTAACAATTGGGATGTATTCCCCACCATACGTGGCATATATGGTCACACAAGCAAACACACATGGCAGTACTGTGAATCATACACCTGCTATATGATGATACATCTGACAGACATGCAGCTCTATTGGCCGCATTATGTGTACCAATGCTACCTTCGGAAATTGTGCTGCTATATGCACATGGGAGGACGTAAGTTTTACAGGTGTCAAGTGATGTACAGTCAGTAACACCCTGACCGTTGTGTAGGTTGTATACCTTCACCTTCAAGTAACAGTAACATAGCGTACTATTTGCACATGTAATGGTAGGATGGCTTGTGACACACCTGTGAGCTGTCTTCAGCAAACATCCATCTGCAAAGGTGGACCACCACTTTATATACACACATCCATCCATACCTGATGTACATCCTACCATACTGTCAGTATTTCACCATATACAGGTGTCAATGATGGGGCTGCATTGCAACTGCATGTTGTAGTTGGACACAGATGAATGACCTACATCAGCTACTGCACATGCATGGTAGCTGCATGCACACCACTACTTGTACATGTGTGTTGGTCCTACATTATTGTCATGTAGCCATGCGTGTATGCATTGCAATTTGTGGACATGTGTGATGACATACATGACACATGGACTGTTGTATGATATGTTGGTTGTCATGGGTAACTGGTACAGAGGGAAAGTTACCACAGTCAACATTGCTACATTATGTACTGTTAGCTTTCAACAGCCATGGACCTATCTTCCATGTGCATGCATGTGATTGCTGTAGCCACTTGTCTGCACGGAGGACAGCAAAAGCTATGCTATGTACATATGTGTTGTGTGTGTGTGTGGGCCATGTACATATCCACTGCGATTACATGTATGTCATATCCAAACATGAGTGTTTTTTGGTGTACAGCGACAGTCATCTGTTACAGCTGTGTAAGACCCAGGGCCCATGTTATGTGTAAAGCTGACCTGGTTATGAACAGTGGTATCATTCCATTGCATACTACATGATGGAACCCTGTCAGTACATGTGTAGTCTGCACAGTTGCTGTAGACCTATGTACAGTCCACTGGTCATGAGTAACATGGTCTTGTAGTAATGTTTGGATGTGTGTTGCTGGTCCAAGGACATGTTGATGTCTGAGGGCTACATAGTAGAATGCAGCATTTACCACTGTGATCTGCACCTGAGACATCTGTGATGGCTCTTGAGTGTGTACTGGTCAGTACATGTGAGTGGCCTTCATGTACGTGGGGACAGTAACACCTGTGGTGGTCCGTCACGGTCTTATGGCCCACATGTCTGTATCTGAGGTATACGGTGGTAGTGTTATTGTGCACAACTGTGCCATATGCCAGGTGTTCCTCACTGCAGAGATGTCCGTATTCCCCATTGTTGGATCTGGATTGTCAGCTGTAATTATGAATGCTACACAGCTAGCACTGACGACCGGTGTTAGATATATATATTTAGTGCAGCGTTCATGCTAAAAATGTTCACTATCAACACACTGTGCCCTTCCGTGTTTAGAATCCATGTGCATACAAGACAGACCTTCGCTATTACTAAGTGTGTGAGCATGTCCAGTATGCCGTTGTGTAGATGGACACACAGTAGATTCCAAACTGTGCCCTTCCGTGTTTAGAATCCTTGTGCATACAAGACAGCCCTTCACTACTACTGTGTGTGAGCATGCTCAGTACGACATTGTGTAGATGGACACACAGTACATTCCAAACGGACGTGTGCTACCAAGTGTGTGAGCATGCCCAGTGACACTTTGTGTCGGTTATGTGCCTCTGTGTATGGACATGACCATTGAAATCCTGTATAGCGATAGTGGTCATCCAGGCAACAGATGTCCATACCCCATGTCAGGATGGATTCCTACATTGAACACACTGGTTGACTGTCTTGAAGGGTGTACTGTCTGTGGCATGTCTCGTATCTATGTAGTGTTGTAATAGTGCTCCATAGATAGGCAGTTGTCCCACTCACACCACTGCCGTGTGTTTGTCTACGTCTACCTTGGGACAGTAATATGCTTTTAGACTGCTCACTCTCCATACATTCCCCATCAGCATCTTTGCCTTTGCTGATGATGTCATCCACCTAGAAGTATGCCTCTGGGAGTGATGCATTCCAGTAATTTTGGTAGCGTGTTCTGTAACTGCGTAATGCTGTAGTGTGATAAGGTAGTTAGTTTATGTTCGACTCCCAGCCCTGCCAAGTGTGTGTGTGTGTGTGTGTGTGTGTGTGTGTGTGTGTGTGTGTGTGTGTGTGTTTCCAGCTGCCTGGGGACAGAGTAATGCTTTTAGACGGCTCACTCTCCATACATTCCCTATCAACGTCTTTGCCTTTGCTGATGATGTCATCCACCTAGAAGTATGCCTCTGGGAGTGCTGTGTTCCAATAATCTCGTTAGTGTGTTCTGTAACTGTGTAATGCTGTAGTGTGATAAGGTAGTTAGGTGTATGTTCGACTCCCAGCCCTGCCAAGTGTGTGTGTGTGTTTCCAGCTTCCTGGGGACAGAGTAATGCTTTTAGATGGCTCACTCTCCATACATTCCCTATCCACGTCTTGGCTTTTGCTGATGATGTCATCCACCTAGAAGTATGCCTCTGGGAGTGCTGTGCTCCAGTAATCTCGGTAGCACATTCTGTAACTGCGTAATGCTGTAGTGTGATAAGGTAGTTAGGTGTAAGTTCGACTCCCAGCCCTACCAAGTGTGTGTGTGTGTGTGTGTGTGTGTGTGTGTGTGTGTGTGTGTGTGTGTGTGTGTGTGTGTGTGTGTTTCCAGCTGCCTGGCGACAGAGTAATGCTTTTAGACGGCTCACTCTCCATACATTCCCTATCGGCATCTTTGCCTTTGCTGATGATGTCATCCACCTAGAAGTATGCCTCTGGAAGTGCGGTGATGCTGAAACTCGGTAGCACGTTCTGTTACTGCATAATGCTATAGTGTGGTAGACTAGACAGGTAGTTGCTCGATTCCAAGGCATGGCAGGTGTGTGTGTTTGGCAGTCATACCCTATGTGTTGGTATCTGTGGGTGGCTAGCTACAGGATGTGTTCAGTGTGTTTTGTTGCTGACATATATAGTGTCCACAGCCCGCATATTCTGCCAAGACACTGGGTTGTCAACACATACATTCGCCAATAGGTCTAGTGAGTAAATGTCAGCAGCCCTACTCTTACCCGTAATACAGTCTGACCCATGTGACGCAACAGAACACACATGCCTTGATAGTAACAACACTACATGATGCAGGTGGTACATGTAGTTTCCTTTTCATGCCTGTCTAATGCTTTGCTGTCATGTGGTCTGCTGTTGTGATATAAATGCAATATCTACATATGTGTGTACATGTATATGTGTGTATGTATATCTATGTATATATGTATACAAATAATATATATGATATATGTAAATATAGAGAGATAGACATAGATATAAACATATATGTCTGGGGACATCAGCACTATTGAATGTTTTTGCCAGATGATCTGTGCGTGATAACCTGGGGTGTATGTATATCTGCCATAGCGTAGTGGTAATGCACATCTTCTGTTGTGTGCAGGGTCCCGGGTTGTAGTCGTGTAGACACCGGTTATTTTGTTGCTGGGAAGACCATGGGACATCGAATATGGTGATAGTAAGGCACCTGTTACCAGTTGTGTACGGATCTGAGTGACAGTAAGCAGTGGTTATTAATTTGGAGGTTTGGTATGGGTCATATAACTATTCATTAGAAGACTATACTATGCAGATGAGGTTGACAATAGTGTATCCCATTTATCCCCAGGGTGTGATGCAGATACCTGGAGTGTACGTGTCTAGTTAGCTGGGTGCAGGGCTTGAATATAGTTGACAGCATGGGAGGGGGGGTCAGGCATACTGTACGTACATTGAAGAACTGTGCCTCGGGAGTGCTCCTGCCTTAGCACGCCTAAGCTAGGGGTGTGTCTATACCTGCCTGGTGACATTGGGAGGGACATTAGCAGTGGTGGGGTAGTCAGGGTGTACAGGCTGCACAAACAGGTGATGATCAGCACAATCAGCAGAAGACATGGCCAGCCCACACCTGAACAGTATGGTAATGTGAGCAAGCAGCATACACAAAGGTTCTTCCGCACTCTACACCACTGATGTATACCTGCGGCGACATTTCACGACACAGTCCAACCAAATGAGAAGGGCTGCAGCAGGCAACATAGACCAACATGTGCAGGAGGCTGAGGGCAGTGAGGATGTGTATGCTGCCGAACAACCCTTACTGGGGTGACATATGACTTTATAGACCCAGGGTGACTTACCAGGGGTTACATGAGCTGGAGATGGTGGAGCACTATGGGGTGGACAGAGACCTCCTACAGCGGCTTGTTGACCTGTGCCTGCCATACCTGACACATCAAACAGGCCGAGGGAAACCCATCACAGTAGATACCACGGTATGTGTTGGCCTAGGTATACTAGCCACAGGTACCTCACACAGCACAACCAGGGATATCATGGGGATCTCACAGGCATCTGCATCCAGAGTATTGCACCAGTTCACAGACGCCATGTCAACACATGCTAGTGAGCACGTACATTTTCTCAACACACGTGATTAGTAGACCAGCAATATGCATCTCTTCAACCACATGGACAACTACCCTGGGGTACTGGGTGCTATAGCCTGCACACACATACACATCAAAGCACCACCTGGTGAGCGGGGTAGGGCCTACAGTCACTGCAGGGGCATACCCTTCAACAGCTAGGCCATATGCAATGGCCAGGGCATTAGATTGAATGTGTGTGCTGTCTGCCCTGGAAGCTATGATGATTCCAATATATGGCTTCTGACACAGCTGTACCACACCTTTGCCAATATGGACATCCTCTACAGTGTCCTAGTGGGGGATGCTGGGTAACTACTGGTGTCGTGGCTGATGACACCCATCAGCAATGCACACACACCTGAACACTCACACCATAATGAGGCGGATGCACAGGCAAGACATATAATTGAGCATGTGTTTGGGATGCTCAGTTCATGGTTCTGGTATCCGGACACTTCTGGTGGAGCCCTGCAGTATTCACTAGATACATGCACACAATTTGTTATGGTATTTGCTATGCTACACAATCTGATCCTGCAGTAACAGTTGCAGCAGGAACAGCATGGGGCAGGGCCACACGGCCCAACACCACTGCCAAGGCCTGTACAGGCACAGTGTGACTTGGTGAAGGAACTACCTGAGCAGGGCCCAGTCGGCAAAAGGCCATGCACAGTATGACCTGCCCTTGGCAAAGAGGCAACACAAGGCATATGCACTGACACAGTAGGTACCCATGGATTTCCCCTCTCTGACTCGCACACAGTACAATGGATGCCAAACATGACACTACCTGTGCTCGGCCATGTATAGGAGGTGCACTGTGTGCATCCGACATAGGCAGCCCTTCAGCACCGTCCTCAGGTCCAGAACAGCCCCAGGGTACATCTATTGACCTAAAAATTGGCAGTTATATTAGAATGTGTATTTACCCATTGCTATGGTATGTATGTAAGCATACAAGAGACTTTGGTGGCCGATTGTTAGGGCAGCAGACAGTACACATCCATAGTGGCACCATGACATCTGCAGCACATACGGGGGTCACAATGGTAGCCAGTAGTACACAGGGTGTCCTAACCCACTGCAGATTATAGGCTGAACATCATGTGTGTCCGTACAACCCACACACGTTCCATGCAGCTGGACAGGTGTGGACCAATACAGACAAATGATATACAATGGCCTATGGATATGCCCAATGAATGACCCCAACCCCAAAAGACACACACAGACTACAGCAGGCCAGGCAATTTGATGTAGGTTGTGAAAGCTAGGACGTCCAACACCACTGTGCTGGTATTTAACGCTGGGATCTGACGTACACTGGTATCCCTCCAACCAGCAATTTAGGTAGGTCCACACACTGACAGGGAGTACCTGGCATACAAGTACAGTAGCGGCAGATGTGTACAACTGTCAGCTGTGCCCCCCGTCCAACCTACACATGTGGGAGTCATGTGCGCCACCCACGGTTCTGTATAGGACTGTGGATGCGGTTGGATGTCCCCCCACGCTATGCAGACATATAGCAACTGTCAATGCCACATGACCATTAGCTACCCTGTAGACACAGCATGACACCTGTCTGTGTAGAACAGAGGGTTTGGCAACACAGTACTGACTATCTGGACATTTGACAGATGCGATACAGTTGTCCATACTTGGCATGCTCACACACATGATTGTATGACGGTAATGTCGGTCGACAACATGCGTAACAGTCATACTGGGCATGCTCACACACTGAAACACAGGACAGCCAGGCATGCATACACCAGTGGTCCGGACATATCTCCCAGTACATTGCTATACTGTTGGATGACTGCGCTGTATGGTGTGTGTGTGGTCTATTGTCTGTACATATGCCATGGTCTATTGTTAATTTACATGAGCTATGTGCGCAGGGTACTGCTACCAACACGTGAATAGGGCAGTTCTTTGTTTGCGGACAGACCGACGCCTTTGGATACGGACTGGGTAAGGCACATTCCAGCAGGTGGAAGCAGTTGTGCATGGGTTTGCACAGTATTAAGCACTGCTGGCCTCTGGTTACAGCACCTTTTACCCGTTTAGACTCCACATTTCTTTGAAAGTGCACTACTGGCATACTGGTAGACAAACACGCTTACAGCCGCTCGCTCACCTACATTTCTGCTTACATTTGTCACTCACGCTGCATGTGTGTGATCCCTTGTGATGCGTATTACATCAGACTACATGACTACAGTATCAGGTATGTCTAACCATTTGGCGACAGCAGGCGTTCGACTGTACGGACTCGGCGGCCTGTCCAGTGACGTAATCATATTATATGCGTGTTCCTCATACGATCTGCTCCCATCTGCTTGATACATGGGAACCAATACTCTGCAATGTTGACATGTGAATATGAGTTTGTTAATGCAGCTGTCCGGCGAGTCATGCTACCGCATACCTACTGTACGTTTTCCACCTTTCAGATTGCACGACGGGAGACTGTAGAGTAACACCTTTCCCACTTTGCATGGGACAGTCCCTCATTAGGCATATGTCATGTGACGATACTCTAGCCATTGCAACTGTCCTGATTAGGGGACATTCTCATATTCTACTTGTCTGTAGTGGTTATTTGTTACAGGTCTTGTATACCTGACACGTTGATATGTTATATGTAGTAGCATAAGCAACTTTACTGCTGCTAGACTACGCTTTGATTTGTGCTGATATGTATATTTCTGTACTATGCATGGCTGTAGGTATGTTCTGCCCTGGTACATCTGACATTTCTACAGAGCAAGTCCCACTTTGGCCATTCAGAATGGCGGCGGCCCTATAGATCCTATATGAGAGCTATCACATGTGTTAAGGCAACACATATCCACAGCCAGTAGTAAACTGACTACTTCCACAGTTTGCATACGTTAAGGTTATTCTTGTAGCATTATAATTGCTAATACTTTTTCCTATTACATGTAGCTCTTTCTGATACAACAAATTAATTTCTGACACCACTACACACAATATATGGCCTCCTTTCCCGAACTCACAGGCCATGTGCCATAACATTCATTTTGCAGGACACAACTGCCCAGACAGGTGTGTCCCTCAAAGGCGTACGGGTGTGGAACCTCATCTATTATGCTATCATCTACCTAAGGTGGCCAGCAAATTATGCACTTTCTGTCACTAGTAGACCTCACATACCAATGGGGGAGAATGGGCACTGTATCAGGAACACTGCATAACACCCTGTGAGACACATTTAGATGATTGGTTCTATTAACCGGACACATTGACAGTCACAGAGCATATGTATTCATTCACGTTTGTCGAGGTACATGCTGTTTATGACTCATACATGTTGTCATCTGTCATTACCTGTATTCCGCCACCTGTCCACCTAATATCACTAGTTCTGGAAGTGTTTAGTTGGACTTTGTTACATTCTGATTCATAACTATGGACGTCCATGCTAATCGGGGACACGGCACTGATTTGGTCTCTATGTATTCCCCCGATGGTTTACAGGCTATCCGGTAGATGTGCTCTTCAGGTTTGGGACGTATAGGCGTCTGCTATGCCCACACAGGAATATTAATGACTTCCACTGGGCAGGCCTACTACATCTCTGCCAATCAGCACCTGCACACTTAAGCC
Organism: Protopterus annectens; assembly: GCF_019279795.1. Lineage (NCBI taxonomy): Eukaryota > Metazoa > Chordata > Ceratodontiformes > Protopteridae > Protopterus > Protopterus annectens. The sequence continues at coordinate 302,700,498 of NC_056734.1, forward strand.
CATTATTGCATACCCATGGTCCACCTACCTGGCACCCCTCTACAGCACTCATGACAAATACTTACTGTGAGCACAGCTGGGGTATGAGCACACCCCTACACATTGCCCACTCTCCCCGTCTCATGACACATGTTGTACGTTTTGTCAACCCATGTATTATCAGACTTGCACATCCTACTGTTCCATGTACACCTACATCCTGCTCACATCGATGACAACAGGTTGACACATACACTGAATTTTTGGGGTCCCACCGTTATCCATGTTTAAAGTGTAGTCCTTGCAGATCTCTCCCACTGCTACTTTCCTGCCGGTGCTTTGGACAGCAGCAGTGTATTAATCTTTATTGCCTGCCTGTATGTCTGACCGGCCTAGCTGAGCAGTGTGGGAGGTACAATGTTTATTTATTGGACCTCCCAGTCACATATGCCCGGGCTGTACATATGTTACCCCTAATTACTGTAAAGTAACCTAGTTATGTACATGTGTATATTTACAATGGCATATATATTTGTTTTGTGTGTATGTGTATATATCAATACCTGTTGTTTGTGTATATATATATATATATATATATATATATATATATATATATATCTGTATAAATATATATGTGTATATAAATAAACATATATGTATATATATATATATATATATATATATATATATATATATATATATATATATATATATCTGTATAAATATATATGTGTATATAAATAAACATATATATATATATATATATATATATATATATATATATATATATATATATATATAAATATATACGTTTTTATATATATATATATATATATATATACATCTGTGTGTCCGTTAACCTATACATTTTCCGGACATAGACACTTACACATGCGTATTGGGTTTTACCTCTGCTTCAACAGCATACTATTACCTTACTCATTATGACACCGACACTTCACTCCGGTGAACTTGTGATCAGTATACTGCACATTATACAACGGACAGATGTCACACATTTTTCATGTCTGGGGTGGCGCAGATAAGTGTGATGTGATACAGTGTCATTCGACCTATTACTCGTATGTGCAGCCTGTTATTCCTGCTACTGTGTTTGTTTCTGTGCACATTCATATTATTAATGTTAATAGAATGAGTGTTTGTGTTACTGAGATTGTATATCAACATATTGATGTCTGCATGTAGTTGTGTCTTTCTGCTTTTCCCGGTTTGGGGTTGTCACAGCAAAACTCCGTTCTGCTCATGGGTGGCGTATAGGTTTTATGTGCCGGGCTGCCAGCCCTGACGCACAACACCTGACAACGATACGCAAATTCACGCATGTCTCCACGCAGACAACGCTTTATCTGGGAATCGCACCTACGTACTAGCTGACCTCCACGGGCCACTCCATTGCAACTGGTGCAACATACCCTAGCACTCCTGTGTCCATAATCGCATATCCATAGTTTCTCCAGCACACCTGTGTTGAGTTTCCATGCATAACAGCCATTATACACCTGATATCACAGCCATGGCACACCTTTACACATGGCCCTCTCCAGAGCGTTGGAGCCCTACACACATTTTGTACCACCTCGTGTATTCACAGGGTCACCATCCATTCATATTTGCACATACGTGCCTTTCCTGGTGTTATGGATTACGAACGATTTGCAGGTTACAAGTGTAGGTGGTCGCAACATGTACTACATTCCGTCTGTGTATAATGTTGACGTAGCACTTCAGCGATGTCATGGCCACTGGTATAACCCTGCCTCTGGTGTGAATAGTGGTGCTCTACTCACTCTTGTGCAGCTTTTCTGACATATGCTGCGAGCACTTTATAATACCTTACTTGCTCCAGATTCCCTTCAAAACCCTTATGTTTGCTTTCGTCTTTCGGCGTTCATTGCATATATATATATATATATATATATATATATATATATATATATATATATATGTATGTGTATATATATATATATATATATATATATATATATATATATATATATATATATATATATGTATATAGATATATCATTGCATATTTCTGTTATGTCTGTGGATATTTATCTATACACACATCTATCTATCTATCTATCTATCTATCTATCTATCTATCTATCTATCTATCTATATAAAAGTTACAGCTGTACAAGACAACATACATTTGCTATGCTACAAGCTGCGTACACCCACGCAGATGCACTTGCATCTACTTATTCTGAGTTACATATGTTTACTGCCACTTCTTTGGGATTACATGTGCCTTATTCCTTATGAAAGTACCACTTTGATTGATGGAATCCGGTTAACGGCCCATGCGAGACACTCGGTCACTTTTACATGTATAAATGTTGGCTTTACAGCACAGAGGCATTCATTACACAATAAATTAATATGTGCTATAGTCGTACTTGAACCGGGAATGCCTTTACGTTAGGCAGATGCTCTAACCACTACACTATTGTTGTTCTGCCTCATTTATATGTTTACCCACGGTTCATATCTACTAAGACATATGCCTCACCACTTCCCTTACACAGCAGGCATCCATTCTCCTGCTGGGAAAACCACAGTACTACACTTCTGACATTCCCTGTTTCCTACTGCTCTGAACCCGTGCTGCATGTCTACTCACTCCAAGGATATTCAGAACTCCTACGCTTATAGTCCTCACACATACATGTGTTTGATTGTCAGGGTGTTCCTGTGCTGGTCCAGGTTTAGGCTTGTCCGACTGGTGACTAGAACTGCCCTATTGCTGTTCTAATATCAGACGTAGCATATGGACAGAGTTAGTCCAGATTTTAACATTCTACCTGTGTTTACAGATGCAGGTGTTTGAGCACCTCTGACCACATTATTAGGTCGGCGCTACATAATATAGGGTGGGGAGTGGTTCCACTACATACTACAGGGTGGGGGGGGTTTCCACATGTTTCCCTTCACATTTGACTATTTCATTCATTTATAGATACAATGAATAATTATTCTGGACATCAGTTATAAATTCACTACAGGTATGCAATAGTCCTGTCAACAAATGTGACAGTTGGTTGGTGTACATATATGTACGGACCTCTGTGATACTCGGGGACTAGTTTCTACAGTGACAGGGACAAGGCTATGACAAATCAGGGACAATCACAGACACTTCTACCATATTAGTACTATTAACTTGGAACCTGTTGACAGATTCGTATTACTACTATTTTCTGCAGTTAAATGCGTCTATTACTCTTCATTGTTGTAATTAGTCATTCTCATTCAACACCTTTTCTTCCAAAGGTCACTGGCTTTGTGAGTGATTAAGAGGCTGGCCAGTTACTGTGCGAATGCTCTGACCATTGGTAGGGTTGGCACATTGTCATATGTACAGGTTGGGATATATTCTGGGAACACCAGACTGTTTAGGCCAACACATACCCACGGTCAGTGCAGGTTTCGAACATTCATTAGTTTCCTAACTGTGAGCCTATACCTTTAGCACTTTAGTTGTTAGTCTGTTTCTTGTACGAATTATGTTTTTTCTATCCTGACATGACCGCTTTAGGCAACTGTTACATGCAGTATGGTACATAGTTATTTCCTACAATCACGGGACATATGACATTGTATCATTGTTGGTCAGGACACACCTACCCACACAGTGACTGTCCTCACACAGTGGATCAGGGAGTATCCTGTTTACATCAGTGCCTTCATCACCCTATTTCCATGTGCCACTATGCGAATGTGTACAATATATTCTCTCGATTATTCATGTCGGGACACGTGCTTCACGGGCAGGTGTTTGATCCTGGGTAGTAGTTTCTGCATGACCATCTAGGGCTAGACAGTCTCGTGCACCGCTACTGCACATTCCAACTTGTGTCCAGATGTCTACAGGACTGGACATCGTGTCTTGATACCCATTCTAATGTTTACACAGGTTACTTATCCCATGAGGGACATCCAAAAATTTAACAAGACCAATACCAACCATTCTTTTGGCGTTACGAAAATGTGCTGGGGGTTTTACATGCAAGAGATACATAGTTTGCAATCCTGAAATTGCCTAGGGTGACACTGCCTACTACATATGAGTAGTGGTCACTATGTGTAGATGTGGCTGTGCCAAGCTAGTAGGCCAAGTGTGGCTGGATTTGGTGGATGTTCAGGTATGGGGGCATGTTGTGTGTTGTGGAGGGGATGATGGGTATTCCATTATGCATCCAGGTGTGTTGCATTTGATTTGGCCAGTTCCATCAGGTCCAATCTGTGGGTATGTGCCGATGACATTTCTGTACATTTGTATCGCACATTTTAATATTCATATGTTTGTGGGATTGTGTTCTACAGTATGGCCTGTCAAGTTGTATTGCAGATGTGTATACATGAATATAACAAGTCCCACGAACTGTTCCAAAAATAGTCCCTCCAAAGCACCAGCACTACAAAAGTCCAATAAAAATGGTATTTTATTCACAAAAATGAAAACAGTTGAGCGCTTTCATCAGATAATGATTTGTTCATTTCAACAGTTCTGATGAAATCATTATCTGATGAAAGCGCTCAACTGTTTTCATTTTTGTGAATAAAATACCATTTTTATTGGACTTTTGTAGTGCTGGTGCTTTGGAGGGACTATTTTTGGAACAGTTCGTGGGACTTGTTATATTCATTAGTTGTGTGCTGTTCAGATGTGTATACATGTTCTTTGTGTTTCTTTCTGATTCACCTGCTGCTCCCTCATACACCTCCAGTTCACCTATTCTGCATACGACACAGTCTCGCCTTTGAGGATTATACCATTACCCATCCCCCACACACACATATTGCTGACACCCCATCCATCACTGCTTTGGTTGATGGCCCATGACACGGTCAAGGTAACACATTGCATACACTACATATGTCAGGTACCTGTATGGTTGTGTGGACTACCCTGGCATGTTTCACCTTCCACATGCTATACATCACGCACATAGGTACACGCCCATACTTAACTTTCATGACATGGTTGGTACACCCAGGTAATACCCGTTCAACTGTGACACATCCTGACAAGTACGGCTTGGACCGCATATATGCGGATTTTGGCCGACTGTTCTGATCATTGGTAGGATGCCACCTTTTCCAATGTCCAGGATAGGATATAATCCAGACACATATCCGATTGTACTGGACAACACGTACCCACAGTCAATGCTACGGATAATACTGTTCCTTTAAGCCTGCATGTTGCCTTATTGTTGTAGCAGTTTATATGCTCCTCGTTTTCATGCTTATTCTATTTCCTGTCACATATAGTATGTTAAATACGGACATACCTATTGTATGTGACTATTACATGCGTTGTGGGATATAATTCTGTCATACAGTCGCTAGATATTTACATTTATCGTGGTTTGGTTATGGACACATCTGCCCAGCTGTGTACTCTCCCTCACAATGTGGGTCAGCTGGTGACCCTGACCATTGGGCTGGACGTACATATTGGCGGCGAGCTAACATGATGCATTTCACTTCCATTTGGTATAACTATCTACACTGCATTGGACTATTGGCACACGGTTTTCAATGTCATTTGTTCGAGGGATAGGGACCCGTTATTCCCTACTGTGCATTTGTGTTTGCTTCTTCATTTTGTGTTCACAGGAGCTGTCTTGCATGTTTTGCATACGTTTCAGTATCCACTGACACTGACAGATGTGATTACTATTGCTTGCAAATTGTTATATGCAAGCATTTTAGGTTACATGTTGACAGCTGACATTTCCACGCCTCCGTGCGGCACTTCGACACACTCTATGCTCTCGCGCTCATTTCCTATGCATGTGGCTGTGGCGGCAGCGCACCTTCATTAATATGCATTTGGTGCTACTGCACCATCTTCACGCCACATGGTCAGCGTAAGCCTAACGCCGTCCTTGTGCCGTGCTTCATGAATCCCTGGGAGTATCTTGACAGACTATTTACAAATCCCAATAAACAACACAAGGTAAAAAAGCATAATAAAATGGTATTGTAGATGAGTTTGTATATTTAAACTCTACTATTCTTTTAACCTCCTTCACCATCCTGTTAGTTTAATCTTTCAGAAGCAAATAAAGTCATATAATTAGAAGTATCTTTATTACACATGTTGCTACACCTGCAAAGTGCATAGTGTTTGCCTTCAATGCATCATGATAAGCTTCTTAATACTTAACCTCTTAAAACTTCACTTTCATCTGAGTCAAATGAAAGATTGCAAAACAAAACATCTTGCTGCAAGATGTTGCTATGTCAGACATGTCCATTGCACCATTTAAATAGAGCTGGGACAGAATTAAAATCACCACCTCACAGTGATTAGTGCTATACATGGCACAAGTCTTCTATGAATACCCCAAGATATGAAACCAATAACACTGTGTCATAGGTGTTTGATACATTTTTAAGCTTATACTATTCCAGCTATGACTCAATTAAACATGTCAGTGTTTGTCCCAGAACAGCTGAACAACTTTCAGTTTAGCAGACAAAAGCCCATTGTAGTTATTTTGCAATGAAATTTCATTTCAATGAAAAATCTGAAGCAATTAAATATGTTGCAAATAAAATTAACTAGAAATATAATGCATGAACAACTTGTTTTGAAATGGGTTTCTTAAGAAAGTAATAAATCTACTATGCTTAATACTTAAAATTACAATGAGAAAATTATGAGTGGATATTTGATTTTAATTAATGTGTTTGTTGGGTGTTGTGCCCTACATACCTATTGTTTCTTATTATAATCAGATCTGAAAGTAACATCAAAGAAAAGGCAAATATGTTTTGCAATAAATCAATAGAGAATTTTCCTCTTAGTTTTCCCTGATGAATACTGAAAAATGCCATTGTTTTTCAACTTCCAGAATTTTGCTCCCTGTCCAGCCAGCTATTAGACCATCTCTTGGACAAAGATTAATTCCTTACGTTCAATGGGGAAACAGCTAAATGAGAGATGTTACAATTCATGCGACCATCAGTGTTAGTAGAACCATAGATAGCACACTTGCATTTGGTGCAGAAGGTTGTGCATTTTACTCCCACGCCATGCAGATGGATTGTTGATATTCTGGTGTTCTTTAAGGGGGATGGGGGTATTGCCACTCTTGGGTCTGTCCTCCTATGGGATCAATCCTGAGAGCTGTTCTTGGTCTGGCTACTTTGTCTAAGAGTTATAGAGAATCTGCTGCATGTAAAGTCATTTGCTGCTAGAATGAATATAAATATAATTTTGCACTCCTGATGTTTTTTTTACTGTATTTCATAAGAATCTGCATTGTTACATTTCTCTCACTTTAGCAGAGTTTCAGAGTTGAACTGTTGCCACGCTGCTGCTGTAGTACTTAATTACATTGTGTCTGCTAGTTATATAAGACACTCCTATCTAGATTGTGAGGTTTCCCTGCCCTTGCACTCTAATACCAGCATTTTCACATTAAGAGGATTTTCTGACTGCACTCTTGTGACAGAAGTGTGCTGTTGCAAACCTATCTGAGTTGAGGGCTGTTGACTGAAAGCTTATTGTGTGTTTTCCTGAATGGTCTGTAGGGCTTGCTGTTGTAAAACATGTGTATAGTGTATTTATCCATTTTTTTGACTGGAATGCAGTTTGAACATGAGAGTGTAGAAAAGAGATGAAAAGGTTAAGCAAGTAGAGAGCAGAACAGAAGGTGAGCAAGCGAGGAATTAGCAGGGTGAAGGTGGGGTAGAAGGCATATTCTTATTTATTTATTGTCTGTGGGGCACACACCCAATTTTTTTAAGAGAATGTAAAGTTGAGGAAGAAAGTAAGGGAGGTTAGAGGAAGGCAAGATGAGTAGGTTAGGTATCACAGAAAGACAGGCATGACTGGCAAGGTGTGGGGTAACTCAATGAGGAAAGGAGAACAGAATGGTGATAGAGACAGCAGACAAACAGAGGGAAAGTAATGATGATATCAGTACTGCACAATCAACATGGGTGGATACAGATATAAAAGGAAGGGTAACACCAGGTTGGGAAATAGGAATGGGTGCTCACAGATGCAATCTCTGCCAGTCGAAACCCAATGGGAAATTACTCATCACCCTGGCTACAGTCATCACTGGGTCCTGGCTCAGAAAATGGAACCATTGCTGGGCAAAGAAGCAACTCAATGAGCCACCAGACCATGGTCTCTATCTGGTCAGTTAGGGCACCCAACCTCCTATACATGATATAATCTACAAGCTGCCTGTTACCTCCACTTGCACTGCTACCAGTGGGTATCACTGTATCAATGCTACCTGAGTCATATAATGCAGTTAGGGCAGGTGGTGTGGAGACAGCTGTGGCATCCTGGCTGGCAACCAGAAGTGCAAGGTGTTTCCATTGCTGGTGTTTATTTTGCTAGTCGTGCTGCTACCACCTGTAGGGGGAAGACAGGCTTTGTTTGTGGGATGGGTACATTTTGTTCTGCTGCTGCATATAATACTAAAAGAAATGGAGCGGAAAAAAGCATATATAAGAAAAAGGATTGTGCGAAAGAAAATGGAGGGAAAAAAGTGCAAATACAATGAAAATTACATTCATAACTATATGTGTGTGTGTGTGTGTGTGTGTATGTGTGTGTGTGTGTGTGTGTGTGTGTGTGTGTGTGTGTGTGTGTGTGTGTGTGTGTCTGTATATACATGTGTGTGTGTGTGTGTGTGTGTGTGTGTGTGTGTGTGTGTGTGTGTGTGTGTGTGTGTGTTTGTGTGTGTGTGTCTGTTTTAGGGTAAGAGTAAGGGGTATATAAGGGGTTAGACTAAATGTGTGTGTGCATGTTTGTGAGTGTTTATGGTTAAGATAGGGGACAGATTTAGTGTGTGTGTGTGTGTGTGTGTGTGTGTGTGTGTGTGTGTGTGTGTGTGTTTCTGAACTGGCTTGTGTAGTGGTAGTATTATGGGAAGAGCTTTTTTTAAGTTAAGATACAGGTTAGGATTAGGAGCAGGGGCAGGGTTAGAGTTAGCATGCATTGTTAAGGTGGAGAAATGAGAAGAAGCTACAATAGTAAAGGAGTCAGAATCCTGCTAAGGTTGGTTTTGCTGAAATCTTTCCTTCTAAGATCTCTGTTTAAATAAACTAAGTGTTAGTTCTTGCAATTCAATTTCTTTGAATAATGATAGATTTTTCTAACTGCTCTTTACCTTGATGCCTATAAAGAATGTCAGTTTGTCAATACTTTTAAATGTGCTAGTCAAAAGTGTACGAAGGGGTTCACTGCAAGTGTAGTGAATGCAATAGCCTGCAGGATTGTTGAGGTACATGGTAGACACACCATGAGCTCATATTTAATATACTGTTCAATACTATTTTACTGTTGTTTACCTTGCATGTCATCAGCAACAACATTTGTAACACTGCAGTTGTGATGGTCATGTCTTCTTGCACTTCTCTGCTTATTTTGTGGTGAATAGATCCTCAGTACCCACACACGTCTGACACTTAATTAAAGATTTTTGAAATGGATATCTAATTGCAAGGCACAAATTCAGCATACTATGTGGCCTATTAGGATAATACATGGCTGATGGCTCATTGTTGTCCATGCTGCCAACCAGTCTTACCATGACAATGTCTAGACTGAAAATGTCAGTAATGGCAATGTAGTGAGTGGTCAGAACTGTGGCTAGTAAGTTGTCAGCAGTGCCAGACATATGATCCATGCTGCCACTCCTGGAATGTATTGCACAGCCAAAGTAGATGCTGTTTGAATCAGTTAATAGAGGTGCAAGCCCATGATCCTTTGAGATAAAACCGTGACTACTACTATCATGGATATCAGCTGCATGCATAACTGTGGTGCTGGTTCATACTTACACTGGACGTTTTTGTCTTGGTGTATTTCATAGGTGATTCTTTAACCTTCACGATCATTGGAACTGCCACAGTCTGATGTAGGAGGATCTGTAGCCTCTGCTAATGATGGTGAGGACAAACTGGTAGAGTTAGGAGGTGCAGCTTGTGTGTGTTTGACTCTGGAGTGAGACCACCACATCCCTTATACAGACCATGGATGCAGACTGTTTCTATTCTATTTGGATACCAAGGAAGCACAAAAATTTGGGACAGAAACCAGGTTGATGGGGGCACTATAGATCAGAGAAGTGTGCTGGGCCCCAAAAGACAGATGTCTAAATCTAACCCTAACACTAGTATGCAGGGAGGTCCACACGAGATGGGAGGTTGGTAATGGTGTTTGCCAGAGATATGGTTACTGCCCTCCACATGAGGTTGGTGTGTCAGTAGCTACAACCAAGGCAGAGACAGTAAGGGTGATCCAGGGTGTGCACGATGACCTACAGGAGTCCATGTCCCATATGTATGATTCCTTGGATATAGCATTTAGACTTTGCAGTGTCTTCTCTGGGTCATCTGTCAGGGGCATGGGGGATTCTTCACAGCTTGTCATCTGCTACATACACAGATGTTACTCAACATGGCCATGGATGTATATGCTCCCAAGCTCACAGCACAAGCACTTCCACAACAACATATATTGTGGAAGTGTCTACTCCCAGGATAGGATATCCCTGTGGTCTTGCCTGTCATCTAGCTGCCACAACCCTTAGCAGATGTTGATCTACATCACACAAGAATCTAGCCAGGGTTATGGTACAGCCAGGGAAACTCTTGCCAGAGCCCACTCCCTTAGCTAGGGGCATGTGTGGGAAACTGAACCCTCTGTCATTCATGCCCTGGATCTGTCCAATAGGCCAAGTCACAGTGTTTTACCAACTGCTGAGGTTCTGTGTCCCTGCAGACAGACACATATGTGTGCATACACTCACACTCAGACCCACACACATACACACACATGCACACAAACACACACGCATGCACAGACATGCACACACACACACATGCACACAAAGGCACAGACATGCACGCGCACACACACACACACACACACACACACACACACACACACACACACACACACACACACACACTACCATAGCCTCCAGCACATCACACATATTCACTAACCTTGGCCTGCCTTGACATTAACCCCCCCATACCTGTTTTGACACTTCTCTTATAAGAGCTTTTTGTTTTTATACACATTAGCAGTCTCTCTCTCTCATGCACACACACACATACACACACACACACACACACACACACACACACACACACACACACACACACATGTGCACACACACACACACACACACACACACACACACACACACACACACACACACACACACACACACACACGTATACACACACATGCACACACTTCAGCAGCCAAAGCACATACTCTAGAATGCTTCTTGTGATATTGCATGGTTTTATGGCTGGTCTGTTTGATTCTGTAGATTTCTGATAGGTGTCATGAGCCAAGGTTCTAGGACATATAAAGCATCACCAAAAACATAACTCTGTTGGAAGTCACCCCCTCACAAACCATTGGTACAGTCACACTTGTGCCATCTGTGGGAGTTGTTAAAACTACCTGGGTGACCTGCACACACATTGCAGATGATAATCTGCTCATTACAATCCAACTGGCAGGTGATGGAATGATACCCTTTGCAGTTAACTTACCTCCTTCCCAGTTTGCCAGGTGCAGCAGTTAGTTCAATATGGATATAGTTTGTGGCTCCCAGTACCTCAGAAAAATATATCATAGCACTCTCACATACTGTTGGCTGTCCCCCCTGTAGTACATGAGAATTGCATATGCTCCCCCACATGCTATAGTATGGCACTGAGAAACTGATGGAGTATTCTCAAGGCATATGCCTACGAAACTGCCATAGCATTTCCAGTAGGTAACTGAAATGTCTCTGTAGTAAATATACATAAAGCCAGAAATATCTGTGTATCCTCCGGAATAGGTAGTCCATGTCTTCCAGCAGCAGACAGGGATGAAACATGTCAATGCTTTATTGCTTGATTACTTTTATTTTGTCTTTATTCTTGAAGTTTCAGCAAGACTGCTTTTAGTACCTGGTTTCTAGTGGACATTGATAATCACTGCTTTTCATTTCTTGAATTTACTTAGTAAATGTGTGAAGATTTTGTGACTCGGACTTTTTTCCCCTCCCGCAGGAACTTCAGTACACACATGAATATTCACTACTTTGTCAACAGTATTACTTCAGATTAGATGTTTAAAAAAAAAAAAAAAAACTGTAATTGAAGAAATTCAAATTAGTGACTCCAACTTGGTCTAGAGGTTTCTAAAAAGCTCTGTTTTTATTATTTCAGAATATATACATTAGGTAGAATGGGCTAGTTTTCTTTGAGGTATTTCTTAATATCTTATAGCTCAAATGTTCAAATGATCAAAACAGGAAATAAGACAGCAGTCAAAGGAAAAGCAATTTCTAAGAATACATTAAGTGCACCACAGATCAGACTGGCATCTTTTTCTTGTAGGAATAATTCCTGCTGTAGCCACCATATGGATGTCTAAGAGACCCATGCCTAAGGTTTCCACATTTGTAAGGGAAAAAAATCTAAACAAAAGTCTCACCTCATGTTCCATTCCTAGCTTTGCTTAATTTGTTACTTGTCTGAACTATCTCCACCCCACACCCACTTTCTCCATTTCTCAACGTCTATTTTATGACATAAATTGGCTTATCTGCAACATCTGCTCATCACTGCAGGAACTGGAATGCGCCTTTTCTCCTAATAGCCCTCAGATAAAATTGTATCACACTATATATGTATGGATGTATAACTTTTGGAAATTTTGTTGAAATTGATCACAAATGATTGATAAAATCACCCAAAACATGTTTCTTTGAATCACATTTCACAGAAAATTTCATATACAGCAAATGCTTTTTTTGAAGGAGACAAACCCCCTGCACCACCCATGTGGAGGCCAAAACCTTCTACACCACTGACTTATATATACTAACTTCATGGCTGCACAATTGTAGAGAAGAAAGTAAACATCACCCATAATTAATCAGTGCTGGTGAGCAAACCCAAACTTCTAGAGATGGGGATACAACATAAGGGTAGGGACTGACAATGTGCAAATAGTGTTTTAAACTAATTTGCCTTGTAATCCCTATGGTACTAAGATCTTAAACCACACCATCAGTGATTGTCTGTGTCCGTATACAACTTTCTATGACTTGTGATTCAAACAAATGTTCTTTAGATGAATTGTGTTTTCAATTAATCTTTTTTTCAATCATTTATGGTTAACTGAAAAGACAGTTTCAACCAAATGAACTGTACCCATATAAATATATTATTCCTCTTCTTGCCAGCAGTTACTTTCTTGCTATATAATGGAAGATGTTTTCCCTTGTGGAAGAAATGTTGATCATGGTATGCTACAACAATGGCGAACATTATGAACATTATTGTTTTTTAATTTTAGAATGCAACCTCTCTACCCTCAACAACTGTTATATACTTTTCTAGATGTGAGAACCCTGCTGTGCCTTTCCCTGCTTGTGTGCACATCACCAAACACACCTCATAAAGGAACAATGGATGTGGCTTTGCAGATTCAAATGTGCATCTTAACTCACTCATGCATATCCTGCACTTTTTTCTCTAGCATGTGCTCATATTGCTGTAAGTTGAACCACCTCCCACTACTCAGGATAGGTGAACTGGCAGTGAGCACTCACTCTTATCCACCACCACGCAACTTTTCCAGCACCCGAGTAGTTAATCTTGCTCAGGTGGCCTGTCTCACTGTCCAGAGTTGAGTGGTCTGTGCTATGGATCCAGACTTCATAGAAGTATATAATAATGTTACCGTCAGACCATTAAGCCATTACAGATACTGACCTGTTTATTTCTACTATGTGGCTTTAAAATCTCACATCATCCCGTGAGGGAATGCCTTTCTTTTTCAGTGGGAAATACATTTTCAATAGCCTTATCTTATATCTAGGCAGTTGATGTCAGTTGCTAATAAGTCATTATCGGTTGTTAGCTCAGACTTTTTCTCCGCTATACACCTAACTCCACTATCCTGTTAGCCGATAGGTGATATGCAAAGTCTGTTCTATTAGAGATGCTTTCCAGCCTGCTTCCATGCTGCCATGCCCCCCTATGGATGTGAGATGCATGCTCCTTGTCAGGCTACTTCCTTGAGCCCTGCTTATGCTGAAGTTATTTACCTGACAGCCACCCACTAAACACAATTGGAAGTGTGACATGATGGTACAGAGGAGGTTAGACATCCTGTGTATGCAGGTGACTAGATGGTAGGGCAGTGCAGAAAATCAACTAGGGAGTCATAGTCTACTACTCAGGATGGTGACAAGCTAGAAATGGTGTGGGAATTGTGGTTAGGGGGAGACTTCAGAAGACAGTGACTGGTATCATTAGAATTAGTGACAAACTCATGGTGATCAGACTCCAGTATAACCATAGAGCAGTAGTCATAATCTCAGCCTATGCGCACAGCACAGTTGAGATAGGGACGAAAATAGTGCAATCAGACAGCAGTTGTAGGACTTACTAGATAAAGCAGAACAACTTGACCTGGTGTTGATAATAGGTGACCTGAATACACATATTGGGACAGGCAGAACAGGATATGAGAACTGCCTGGATCCACATAGATAAAGAAGTAGAGATCATTCTAGACTTCTGTCAGGCAAATGGCTTGATGATGATGAACACATGCTTCAGCAAGAGAGACAGCCACAAGCTCATATACAAGAGTGGTCAACATGCAGCTCAGATAGACTTCCTCCTAATAAAGGAAGGGCATTTGAGTAGAATCAGTGATTGCAAATTCACCCCAATGAAACAGTCGTCCCACAGCATAAAATACTGATTGCCACAATCAGCTGCAAACAGTGATCAAAGAAGGCTGTAAGGTCAACAGAGGCTAGGTTGAAGACCCAGAAGGTCACTGGAGAGAAAGCACAACAGTTCAAGGAATTACTCAGGGCTCTAGCACCTCAAGAAGAAGCAGAAATAGGTGAAGTTGAAGAAGAATATCAGTGCATCAAAACAGCATTGTGTGTGGGTTACAGAGCAGTTATGGAGCTGAGCCAGCTATGGAAATAAGGTACATAAGGAAAGCTGGTGGTGGAATGCAGAAACCCTGGAAGCCATAAAAAAGGAGGAGTGCATTAAAAAGGAAATAAAAAAGATGGGCTGGTCTAGGAAGGAATACTAGTTGGCTAACAAAGAGGCTAAGAGATGAGTTGCAATAGCAAAGAACAATACATCAGAGCACTCTTCTGGCTTCTGGAAAGTGACTCAAGACAAAGACAGAAAGATAAAGAAGATAGTTGACAGGACTTCAAAGACAGATAGAAGGAGTATTTCCAGCAGCTTCTGAATGAAGAAAGCCCTTAGATTAATGTGAAATAACTGCAAGACTAGAAATACAAAAGAATAATGACTACCTGCTGTATGTGTATGCTTAGCTAAGGCATTCTGTAAATTCCCTCTTTTCATATCACATATATGTTCACTTATACTTTCTCATAATGTACAGTTAGTTTTCCCATCATAGCAACATTTACGTAATATACAAGAGACTAGATATACCAAATTAGCATTATTCGAATTAGCATAAAAATGAAACTTGTAAAAATGACCAGTAGAAGGATGAGTAAATGTAGATGTAGTGTAAATATATCTGCAAATATTGCAGGCTGTGCATGCTAAAGTACCCATCCTATCAGGTACAGAGGCAAGTGATCTCCCAAAATGGTGTGAAAGTGCTTACCTTATTCATGTAAATAAAATGTATTCTTTTTTAGCCATGTTAGCTGGTCTTCATTTTGTTTTATGTACTGTCCCAAAATCATCCAGCTGCTGGTTGAGTATATCCTGCTTGTATACTTTGAGGTTCATCTCTACTTGATTCCCAAGTAGACTATTCTCTATCTGTAAAGCCTAGCACTTACTCCTACAGTACTTGCACCTTGATAAAGCACTCTTATTATAGATAGTACCCCACCAGCCTAAAACCCACTTCCCCCGGAGTCCTTTGAAAGTCTCTTTATCTACTACTTCTAGTATGTCGAGGGATCAGTTGCTAGTGTCCTCTCCAGCTCAACTGGTGAACCTGGGAATATTGAGGCAATGTTACAATTGCCTCATGTACACAGACAATCCTCTCCTTCTCCCACAAAACACAAATGCATGCGAGAGATGCAACTATACAGCCAAACAGGAGGCTGAGCTCTCTCAACATAGGACTGGCAAGACCAGACAGGAGGAGAAGGTAACCACACACAATACATACCCAGTCACACATGGTACCATCACAACTTCAAATCATACACATACTCACACAAAGACATACTCGGAGGCTCTGATCAAAAATTTACCAAAACAGCAGAGGCCACCAAAGCAGACACCCAAACAACTACCACCTCACGACCCAACACATAGACCACACAGTCAGAGTGTCAAACAGTCACAGCCCTTAAGGCCAAACAAAATGCCAGACACACTTGTCATTGGTGATTCCATAGTCAGACACACTGACGTCCCGCTCACCAGACTGAGTAAAGAGAAGGTCACAGTAAGCTGCCTGTCGGGCGCTAGAATCCGCCACATAACGCAAGCACTCAGGTCTCTCAACAGCAGGTACAAGTACGACTCAGTCATTGTCCACGCTGGTGTCAACGACCTGAGACGTACCTCCTTGGACTACATGAAAAGGGACATCGAGGAGCTCTCTGATTATGTAGCCAAGGCAGGTATGACCCTGACCTTGAGCAGTATCCTACCTTCACCTAGAATGATGCCACAATACAGTGATAAGATGATCAGCTTTAATAATTGGCTTAAATTCTGGTGTCATTCAAAGGGGATCCAATGTCTGTCTGCCTGGGATGACATGCTGGACAAGCCACGCTGCTTCTAAGGGACGGCTTGCACCTGTCACCCTGGGCTTCCAGATATTGGCAAAGGCTCTTGCCACCCCCATAGTGCCTTTTTAGGCAAGGCTCAAATTCTAAACCTACCACCCTAGAACACCAAAAGGAAAAAACTAAGGGTAATGCTGCTCAATGCCAGAAGTCTCAATCTCAAGATGCACGCACTCGAGGCCCTTCTCAATATGGAGAACATCGATGTCTGTGCTGTGACAGAAACCTGGTTCAAGGCTCCTGAGAGCACCCCAGCACTAACAGGTTTCACCTCATATCATGCGTTCCGCCCCAAAATCCGGACAACACCAAGAAAGGAGGGGTGTCCATATTCATAAAGGACACCCACACCTCAAGGTTGGTGGCAACGCATGATGCATCGGAGACCATCCAGGTGCAATTAACCATAGGCAAGACTGCTCTGCAATTTGTAGCATGTTACAGGCCACCCTCTCAAACTCAGGAACCTCACATGGCCTTCCTGAAAACATTGGAGGGGATAAATGTATCTCCAAACACCATCATACTAGGTGACTTCAACTACCCTAATATAGACTGGGAACACTACTCAAGCCCGAACACTCTAACCCAAAGATTCCTGGAGTTCATAAACTCAAATGCCATGGAACAACTAGTCAACATCCCCACAAGAGGAGAAAACATACTTGATCTCATCATCACGAACATGGGATCAAAATGTTCAACACCGGAAGTATACCCCTCACTGGTGAGATCAGATCATAAACTAATCTCGCTGGAGGTCCTCATCCCGCCCCCACCTGAAACAAAAAGACCACAGTGAAAAACTTCTCAAAAGCCGATTTCACACTTCTAAAAACTAGTGTGGTCTCCTTTAAGGCCCCTGAGCCAGTGGTAAACATTACTCAAACCGCTGAATCACTTACAAATGCCTTCTACCAGCACCTACAGGACTGCATGGATCAGGCAATCCCAAACAAAACTAAGACTCTCTGTACCAAAGGCAAGCGTCCAGTCTGGTGGACCCCATCCATAAACAAGCTCTACAACAAAAGGAGGAAGCTACTACAAGATAGAGCAAAATCCTTGAAAGGTAAGACACCTTTGATCATTATAAGTAAAAAACTAAGAGCTCTCATAAAATCATCCAAGGCAAATTTTGAGAGAAAAATCGCCAAGGACTCTAAAGAGAATCATAAGGCCTTCTTTAGCTATGTTAGAAACCTAGGAGGAAACTCCCAGATATGCTCAGAATTAGTTCAAAATGATGTGAAAATTACTGAACCTACACACATTGCCAACATACTGGCTGACAGGTTCAGTGCAAACTCCCTCCCCAAAAGGAGAGATATCTATTCCAGAGGATTGTAGCCCCCCAAACATCTCCAACGCCCAGGTGAGAACTGCCCTCACTAAGGCAAAAAACACAGAATCCATGGGACCGGATGGTGTCCCCGGCTGTGTGCTTCACGAACTCAACGAGGAATTAAACCACAGTTAGGACAGCTGTTTAATCTTAGCCTCACCTCAGGATACGTACCCAAGGAGTGGCGCACGGCGACTGTGGTCCCACTTCATAAGGGCGGTGCCTCCACAGACCCTGGAAATTACCGCCCCATTAGCTTGACAAGCCTTATCTGCAAAGCCATGGAGAGGATCATAATGGAATTCATAAATAAAGACATAGGGAACTTGCAGACTTTGGATCCAACCCAGTTTGGCTTTGTCAAAGGCAGATCCTGCCTCTTAAACTTGGTTGACTTTTCGAGACAGTCACCAAGGCCATTGATGAGGAAAGGCAGTCCATACAGCCTACCTCGACCTGGCAAAGGCCTTCGACACAATACCCCACTCAGGTATCATCGAAAAACTCATCAGCTTGAATGTAAACCCATACATCACAAGATGGGTTGCAAACTGGCTAAGTGACAGAACCCACAGGGTCAGAGTTGCTGGAGCCATGTCAGACTCAAAGCCCGTCACAAGTGGTGTCCCACAGGGCTCAGGCCTGGGTCCACTCTTGTTCCGAATCTACTTTTCTGAAGTACAAGCAAACACAGGAGGGTTATGGCTGACAAAGTTTGCAGATGACTGCAAACTGGGCCATAGTCGAAAACACATCTGACACAGATATCCTCCAGAAGGGCCTCACAGAAACGGATAACTGGTGCCAGAGCCATGGCCTGAAGTTAAACGCCAAAAATGCATAGTCATACCCTTCGGGAAAAACAAGGTTACCCCTAGCTACCATATAGGTGGCAATCCACTGAGCACAGAAAAGTCATCAGGGATCTGGGGACCCAGGTTGACAGTAGCCTTCGTTTGACACTCATGTTGCTAAAGTAGTTAGGAAAACCTTCTATATCGCCCACCTGATCATGAAGGGATTCACATCTAGATCAAGGGAGGTCATCGTCCCCTGTACTCATCACTCATTAGACCTATGATTGAGTACAATGCCCCATTCGGAATGTATCTGACCAGACACCTGCTGCAGCTTGAAAGGCCCCAAAAGTTCCTCACCAAAAGGATAAAGGGTCTCAAAAATATGTCTTATGCTGCCCGACTGAAAGAACTCCAGCTCTATTCACTCTCATACCGCTTGCTCAGAGGTGACCTGTGCCTGACATATAAGGCCATGTCAAACCCAGATTTGATGAATATGCTTCACCTCAAAAAATCTAGATCCCTCAGAACCACAAGGGCGGGAGACTTAAACCTTGACACGTTTATAAATAGAACGTGCTGGAGGGACAGATTCATCACCCAGAGACTCCCTATGCTGTGGAACAAAATCCCGGTACATGTGAGGCAGAGCACCTCTCTGGCCTTGTTCAAGAGGAATCTTGACCAATGGATGGGAGATTGCAGATATACCCCAGGGATTACTTCAGTGTCACTGCTTGACAGAGGCACAGCAAAATGATAGGCATAGTTTTTATTCAAACTAAAGGGGTGGCGAAAGCCACATAACTATGGGCTAGGCTTATAAATGCCCTTGGGCAGATAGCCTAGTATGAACCTATGAACCTATGAACCTATGAACCTATGAGGACTTCACTCTTCTTCAGTGTATAGAATGCCAGTCACACTGGAGACAGCCTTGGCCAGACTATTCCATGCCTCAGACTTGTACTGGGAGCTGGTTTAGTTCCCCTGCAGCAGACTTTGGCTCTGGTGTTTACAAGAAGTGTAATAAAGATTCTTGACTCCTCAATAACCCACCTTTGAGCCCTAAATTGAGGACCTTCCCTTCCAACTCCAGACATGTCCAATCAGGGCAAGCAGCAACAGTTAATAGTGCTTTCCTGCCAATTCCTTTTATCCCGTTTACTGCTAGTGCACAAACCCAAACAACCATGCCAACCTTATTTGTGCTATGTTAAGCAGAGAACAGCAGTGCCAAACAGAGAGGAAAGCAGTTTATGAACTAACAAGGGTAATGTGACAATTGTCATTATTTTTGGTTTATATGCTGCTCTGTACCTGTTACTAAATTTAACTTTTCGGACATGAATTGGGGGCATAAATTATATAACCTGACACATTTTTGGTCCGGTTTTATACACTGATAGAATGAATTTGTACTATGTGGGATTCAACATGCATTAAACAAAATATATTCTTCCACATGGGTCTCATCCTTGCCACAGAAGTGCTTGTTAAACATGCTCATTAATTTTATATATATATATATATATATATATATATATATATATATATATATATATATATATATGGCTCTACTTTTCTTTGTCCAAATTTCATTATTTCAAAAAAGAAAAGTAGAGGTCCACTTAAGCGAAAATGCACTTAAACAAAAGTACACTTTTGTGAATACTGGAAAGAAATACAAAACAGGAAACACTGCAGCACCAAAGCAAACTACGGTAGGGAAACGGGAATACACCTGTTTCCCCACTGTAGTGCAATCTCTGAGTTACTAAATTTAAGTAGTGGGGGTGTGGGGGGTTTGCCCCCTGCAAAAATGTCTTTTATGTGTTTTTTTTTATTGTGTTTTTCTAATGGTTCGTTGAACCAGTATTCGTGAAAGTACACTTTTGTTTAAGTGCACTTTCGTGTAAGTGGACATCTACTTTTCTTTTTCAAAATAATGAAATTTTGACAACGAAAAATAGATCCATATATATATATATATATATATATATATATATATATATATATATATATATATATACACACACACACACACACACACACACACACACACACACACACACACACACACACACACACACACACACACACACACAGACACATATATGGCAGACTGAGGGGTTAACCAGGTGTGTATGTGACCTGGCATGGTCCTGGCTTATACATTCATGTGTGTATGAGTATCATCAAGGTCTGAAGGCTGTCCAAGGCCAAAGAAGACAATTATAGTTACAGAAAGATAATATTCACTATACACTCTTGTCATATATACATAGATATAATTCACATGAGTTCCACTGCTATACATACTTATTGCTACTCATAATTATGCTTGAATTTTTATATTTGTTTTTTTTTAAAACTGAGTGCACAAGCATTAATAAAATTGGGAATGAACCAGATTAGAACCCCATCTCACCTGCACTACAGCCCTACACATATACCTGCTGTATTTTCATGTTAATTATTAAGCATGTGTGTTAAGTCCCTCGTAATGCCGCTTAGTGTGTTTGTGTGGTGGCAAACCATACAGGATACAATGTATCCATTTTAAAATTGTCTACTGTCTGCTTCTTGTCTGCAGGTGTTGGGGAATGTTGCTAACCACCACGTAACACTTAGCAGGTTTGCATGACAAAAAGCAAAAAAACAGCAATATATCCTTATAGCTGTTTTGTCTGCTTCATGTATGGGCTGTTAGTCTAGGTTTGCTCGAAGTTAAGCAACATACAAACATGACAAGCAAAGTTCACCTTGTTTTATCTTTGCATGCAGTGTTCATTAGGTTTCATTCTTAAACAACAAATGTGGGACTTAAACCATGATCTACAGATAGTATATACTGTATGGATTACTGAGTTTAGCAGAAGTGCTACACACACATATAATTCACAGTTGTAGTTTATGTATTGTTTATCATAGAAGTACCTACATGACATTTATTCTATTTATCCATCTACCGTGTTTGCGCTAAGCCATGCACTGTGTAAATAGTAATACTAAAAAACATATACAAAATGTACAACATCACAAAATAAATGTTAGTACAGATGAAAGATTTTTACACCAGTCTGGATTTGAACTATCATACCAATGAACCTACAAAATACGGTAAGAGTGTCTTATCCATCTTTGCCACAGAAACAGCTTTGCTGCAGAAGTGAACATCATTGTTCATACAAACAAGCCCCAAATCATCCACAGTATTAACAAGACGTATGGCACTTGTACACTTATGAATTGTTTGTACATGTGTTAATTTCAGATGTAGAGCAATGAGTAATCAGGGTGATCACACGACCATTTATGACTATTGTTTGCAGCAATGCAGCTCTGTCTTATCTTTCTGTGGTGTTCATTTTCTCTTACCTGAGCAATAATCTGACACATGCAGTCTGTAATGTATTTTGTATCATTGTTCTTAAAATGTATGAGAATATTAAAAGGCAATAATATATACTTTTCAACAAAGGCAGGGGAGTTTGGATATTAGTGAACAGAAAATGAGAAATGTATGCTGCTCACTTCCATTTAAAAACTTGATACCATTATTTCTACACATTGTAAGTGTAACCTAGCTGACACACCCACTGGAGGTCAGGGAGTCTGATTTACCATTGTGTTTTCCTTCTCCTTACCAGTAATCATTCACTGTTGGACTCTATTAGCAGCAAAGACCAAGGGGACTGCCTGCACTATTTTTACACCTGCTGCATGGAGCCAAGAATGTGGGATACAGCAATTCTAATGAGTTCACACCTCATTTGCATCTTTACCATGCTCACAGGCCTGAATCTGCTCTATAAAAAGGGGCTACAATGAAAGAAGAGGAGGAGCCCACCATAGAAGCAGTGAGAACAGCACTAAAGAAAAAAGAAGTCAGGGAATGCAGCAGGCTCAGATGAAGTCACAACAGATATGATAAAGATGCTGGGTGAAATAGGGCAGAAATTGTCCCTAATGATACTCATAGCAGTATGGAGAGAAAGATGTATCCCAGATTACTAAGAAATAAACATGCCAGTGTTCAAGTGAAAAAGGGACATTCAGAACTGTGAGCAATACAGAGGTAGAAAACTCATGACACACTACATGAAAGTTCTGGGGAGGGAGATTACTAAATAAATGCATACACAGAGTAGCAGAAAGTAAGATTGGAGATGTGCAGTTTGATTCAGATCAGGATGCTGCACAACTGGCCCGATGTTTGCAGTGAGACAGGTAGTTTAGAAGAAGCTAGGGATGAGGAAAGAATCCAACTGGACATTCCTAGGCTTGGATAAAGCATATGACAAGGTCCCAAGAAAGCTGAATTGCAGGGTCCTGCCATGGTTTGAAGTCCCTAAAACATTGGTAGAGTTAGTGTAGACTATGTACAAGACCGCAATGACTCAAGTAGAAACAGTGTTTATCTTCACAGAGAGGTTCCAAGGGGGAGTGGGTATGCATTAAGGTTCAGCTCTGAGCCCTCTGCTTTTTATACTGGTGATGGACTACATTAGCAAACAGGTCAAAAGGGACAGATCAACAAAGTTGTTGTATGCAGACACTGTGGCATTACAAGCAGACTGATCAAGAATTTCAGCAAAGGATAAGTGAATGGAATGCAAAACAGAAAGCACATGGGATGAAACTAAGTACAGGTAAGACCACTGCAATGACAGCAAATGAGAGAAATCAGAAGAAGCTGAGGATTGAGATGGATGGCAAATTCCTTTGCTACAGATCTGCCCATTGACATTGCGCATCAAGATTGTCACCAAGCAGCTAGCACATTATCAAGTTATCACCAAGAGCCACAATGCATCTACCATTAAGCTATATGAGTGCATAGTATAGTACAGAACCCATTTCTGGAATATGTTAATAAAGATGTGGGTGGGAGGATGGCCTAATGGTTAAGGTGTTTGCCTTACAAACAAAGTGCAGGGTTTGAGTCTCACAAGAGATAATTGTCTAGGCTTACAATGGCTCGCAAGGGCAGTTAGCCTAGTACTAACCTATAAAGGCCCAAAAATAGGGAAAGATTTTAAAGGGGTAACTGTCTAGGCTTCAAATGGCCCCCAAGGGCAGTTAGCCTAGTAATAATCTATGAACCTATGGTATGATTGTAGGTGTTTCAGAATAAGACTTACAGTGTTGAAAGCTATATTTGATGTCAGTGAGATGATATAAAAACTTGTGTACAGGGACCGTCTTAAATACTGAATTTATGACAGCATGGATGAATATTTGAAACTGCAGACCATTCTTTGCTGATACGTAAGCTCACAAAGCTGGATTTTAATGAAAGCATAATCAGCAGGGGCTCAGAGTTTTTTATTTTTTCCCCAGAAAAATACAAATAAATCCTAAATTTAGACTGTCCAAGAATAAAAAAACAGGATTTTCACAGAATTTGGCATTTTTGCAAGAGAAAATATTCACCACAAGATGTATTTCTTTTCATAGTTCCTATTTATAATATTGCTAGCTTGCATTTTTAAGTGTTTTCTGCTTATAATCTGTTTCTGTTTTCAATATATCTTGATACAGAAGAAAACTATTATGAATTCAGAGTAATGACCACAATTTTCATTTAAAAATTACCAGTATATTTCCATGATATAATGATAATGGAATTTCATTTTTTGAACACCAAATATCAGAGTGACGACAGTGCCCTGGCCCAGCAATCAAGGAGCCTCAATCCTCACCACTAATACCAGGGAGGTTGTCTCCTAGAGGAGGAAAGGATAACTAACACACACAGTAAAGTACAGTTTCCCTTAAGTGCACACAGACATCACAGTCAGTCTGGGGCTGGCTGCTCCCTTGCTCACCGGGTCCCCAATAAGACTCCCCACTGGCACAGCTATAGGGTGCAGGTCTCAGCCTAACTGGGCAAGCTAGAACCTCCAGTATCCTCTCTGTCCAACCAGCGCTTCGTGTCCCTGCCCAAGTAGCTGACACAACACACACACACTTTGAGATAAGTATTTATACAACTTCACAGTCACTCCTGGGAAAGGCTGACACAGATTCTCCAGCTGTGCCCCTTTACCCAGATGGTGGTGGTGCTGCGGTAGCATTGTTGTCTCACAGTTAGATGTTGCCCATTCGATTCTCAGTTAGATCATCTTCTGTGTGGCGACATGCGTGAACGGGCGCTCCTTCGTTGAAGGTTGCACGTTAGGCCCAGCAAGCCAGCATGTAAAAACTCTACTGCCAATCATTAGCGGACCGGAGTTCCGCTGTGGCGACCCCTAACTGGGAAAAGCCGAAAGACAAAAACAAACAAAACAGTAGTAATTACTGCCACCGCCCAGTTAATAATATCAGCTACTAAAAGGCCCTTAAAAGGGTGTCCAATTATTACTGTGCAATATTAATATCCAATGGTAATGTGACTATACAGTCTAAGGCTTATTGGAAGGGCTTAGACAGTAAACTCTATAAATACATAATGTACTCTAAAGCATACTTCATCTCTACACAAACCAGTCACAGGTAGAAGGCTTTAAAAATATTTAATAATAAATAATTAAAACACAAGACAAATCTACTACACCACAGAGATATCTAAGAGTTCACAGATCACTCAGAAACTTAAAATAATACAGTAGGACAGGTCTGGTTTCAAAGAAAAATACCTAATTAATCTTTACTAGCTTTAACTATTCCTACAAGATACCACAGTGCTAAAAACTTACATGTGAGCATAAGCAGAGTGCTGATAAGTTAGATGTCCAGATCAAAATGGGTTTTGGTCTTTGTGAGAAATAGTATTTAAACATTACTAACAAACATGTCTCTAAGGCCCTCCCAAGATTACATCATTTTTGACACTTAGGTTTTCACAGTATTCATATTGCATCATCTTAACATTTGGTCTGAGTTCTCAGGCCACAAACTGCATTATTTAGCAATCTAACACCTGCACAGAAACTTAGAACAATACAAGACATTTCACATGTATATGCTAACAGAAACTAAAGCAATAAAAGCACCTTCCACATCTAAATTCTGGTCATAAACTTTAGCCTTAAAACAATGGGCATGAAATCTTCATCCAGCCACCCTCAGGTCAAATTCTAACATGAAAGGATACAACATGCTTCACTGGGCCAGTAGAGTGCAATCTTGTTACATATGTTGCAGTTCCACATTTTACAGTGATTTCCTACATTTAAAAACACAAGCCTGTATTTTACATTTATTTATACAGTTGATAGAATTATATATTAAATTCTATTTGACTAGGCTGGCAGCCTTCGGCCATATCTCCCCAATCATCACCCCCCCCCCTACGGGGAACTCAAGCAAGTTTTTTAAGTGCCCCTTGAGAAACGTCGCTTGAGAGTGTCAGGTCTATCTGTGTGTACCTCACCCCATTCCCTGTCTTGAGAGTCCATCTGTATTGGTATTGCTACTCCCACTGTGGTGCTGCACTGACATATCATATGCTTGCAACCCCAGACTCCATCTTAGCAATTTGGCATTTTGCTGACTGGCTCTGTTTAACCATGTTAGAGGGTTGTGATCTGTCATCACAGTGAATTTTCTTCCATATAGATAGGGGTGAATGA
The DNA here is from genome assembly GCF_019279795.1 of Protopterus annectens. Lineage (NCBI taxonomy): Eukaryota > Metazoa > Chordata > Ceratodontiformes > Protopteridae > Protopterus > Protopterus annectens. The sequence continues at coordinate 302,727,061 of NC_056734.1, forward strand.
AGTTTATGTAGTGCCCGCACTATGGCTAGACATTCCTTTTCTACAGCTGTATAGCATTCCTCTCTGGGTTGGAGCCTACAGCTGAGATAAACCACTGGGTGCTCTTCTCCCTCTGAAGAAATCTGGCTAAGTACAGCCCCCACCCCATAGTTTGAAGCATCCACCTGCACAACAAATTCTTTGCTGTAGTCTGGACTGGCTAACACAGGGGGTCCTCCCAAAGCTTCCTTAAGCTTCTGAAATGCCTGCTCACATGCTGGGGTCCACATTACCTTATCTGGCCTGCTCTTCCTTATCAGGTCTGTGAGGGGAGCAGCAATGGTACTATAATTGAGAACAGACTTTCTATAGTACCCTGCTGTCCCTAAGAATGCCCTCACCTGCTTTTTGGTAACAGGTGCAGGCCATGCCTGGATAGCTTCCACTTTGGCAGGTTCTGGCTTTATGTTACCACTCCCCACTCTATGTCCTAGGTTGAAGACCTCTGCCATACCCACCTGACATTTGCTCGACTTAATGGTCAACCCTGCCCTCTGTAGTCTGCCCAGCACCTCCCTGACATGCTGAAACTGCTCTTGCCAGGAATGGCTATAGATAGCAATATCATCCATGTAAGCAAGGGCAAACCCTCCTGCTCCTGCTAAGATATTATCTACCAGCCTCTGGAAAGTCGCTGGGACATTCTTCATCCCAAAGGGTATCCTTGTGAACTCATACAAGCCAAAAGGAGTCACAAAGGCTGACTTCTCCCTAGCACTGGGAGTCAAGGGCACCTGCCAGTAACCCTTGGTAAGATTAATGGTTGTAAGATACTTAGCCCCACCCAGCTGCTCTAGGGCCTCATCTTCCCTAGGCATGGGGTAAGCATCTGACTCTGTGTGACTATTTAATTTCCTGTAATCCACACAGAACATGTTGCTGCCAACTTTCTTTGGCACCAATGCCACTGGTGAGGCCCAGGGACTGTTGGACTCCTGAATCACCCCTAGCTCCAACATCTCCTGTACCTTCTCCCTCAGAGTCTGTTTGACTCGCTCAGGCACCCTATAAGGGGCCTGCCTAATAGGCCTTTGGGGTACTGTATCCACTTGGTGCTGCGCCAGGTGGGTGCTCCCTGGTTTCCCAGTGAACATGCCCCCAAACTCCTGCAACACTGCTCAGATTTCTAAAACCTGGGTAGGAGATAGCTGCTGGGACATTGCTGCCCCTTCCACCGAGGTGTCAGCCTGAGCCTCACTGAGGAGATCAGTCCCCAGATCTCCCTCAGACTCCTCCTGCAATCCACTGCAAATTCTCAGCACAAGGGCCTCCCTATCATGGTAAGGTTTCATCATGTTAACATGGTACAATTTGTGCCCCTGCCATCTGCCTAGCACTTCCACCATGCAGTTAACAGCACTTACCTTTCTTACCACTTTGTAGGGTCCCTCCCAAGCTGCTTGCAGCTTGTTGTGGTCCCTCCCAAGCTGCTTGCAGCTTGTTGTGTCTGACAGGAATGAGAACCATCACCTGCTCCCTACAGCATACTCTCTAGCTCAAGCATTCCTGTCATACCACACCTTTTTCTGTTGTTGGGCTTCTGCCAGGTTCTCCTGGCTCAGGCCCATGGGTTCCCTGAGCCTTGTCCTGCAGTTCAGGACATATGCCACAACAGACTCCTTGTGAGACTTACACTCACCTTCCCACTCATCTCAAATTAAATCTAGAGATCCCGTCACCCTATGCCCATACAGCAACTCAAAGGGTGAAAAACTTGTGGATTCCTGGGGAACCTCTCTGTAAGCAAACAACAGATGGGGCAAATATTTGTCCCGATCCCTCTTAAACTGATCTGCAAATGCTCGTAGCATGGACTTGATTGTGGAGTTTAACCTCTCAACAAGACCATTAGTCTGGGGATGGTAGGGGGTGGTCTTCATGTGCTTCACTCCACAGGACCTCCACAGACAAGCCAGCAGGTCTGACATAAAAGTGGAACCTCTGTCAGACAGTATTTTCTTTGGGAAACCTACCCTTCTGAAAATCTCTAGCAAAGCATTTGCCACCTTCTCTGCCTCGATGAAGGACAATGCCACTGCCTCAGGGTATCATGTAGCATAATCTACATTCACTAGGATTTACTTTTTCCCTGTGGAACTTGGAATACTCAGAGGACCCACGATATCCATAGTTACCCTCTGAAATGGCTCTTCAATCACAGGCAAAGGCATCAAAGGAGCTCTCACCTTGTCTCCTGCCTTGCCTACCTTTTGGCACTGCTCACAGGTCCTGCAGTACCCTGTTACATCTCTGGAAATTCCAGGCCATTAGAAGTTCTGCATAATACGCCTCTTTTTATATTTTATGCCCACATGACCTGCAAAGGGAGTATCATGGGCTATGGTTAGAAGTGCCAGATGGTAAGCTCTAGGCATTAACAACTGCTGTACTCTCTCACTTTCTAGCCCTCCCTCAGGGGTCCACTCTCTGTATAGTAACCCTTTGTCCCAGTATACAGATTCCCCCTTCCCTTGAGAATCAGGTGTGTCCCTAGCTATCTGCCTCAGGCCTTGCAATGTAGGGTCTGAGAGCTGAGCCTGTCTCAAGTCTCTCCTTGTAACCCTTTCCCAGTTCCCCTTCCACTGGAAGTCTGGCATCATCTGACAGCGGTGCCTCACTGTCAGCCTTGGTACTAGTACTCACCTCTACCTTTGCAGTTACCCTGTCCAAGGGAACATCAGTACCCACAAGCAGCTGTGGCTCACATTCAGCTTCACTGCTACAGCGTAGCTCACTCCTTGAAGTAACCACCTCAGTAATCCTGACTGCAAGTATGCAGTCTGTCTGGGTCTCCATCAGGCTACCAGACTCACATGATTGTCTCCTAGCCTTACTGCATTTAACTGCATAAGTACATAGTACTGCCTCATCCAAATCCTTCCCTCTCAGGACATCTGCAGGATGGTAGTTCCATACCCCTGTTGTCTCAAGACAACCCACTATTGGCATTTTGTCTTTCCCACTTACTGGCTCTTTCACCTTTTGTTCCCCACCTTGCCTCCATGGACACCTGTATGCCACATGGCCCCATTGATTGCATTCAAAACATTTAACCCTAGCTCCTGGACATATACCTGGACTAGTGGCTTCCCCTGCTACTGGCGGATTCTGTTGGGGCAGTCTGTGTTGCCCACCATAGGTTCCTTTAGTCCCATGAGCAGTACTGGGGGTCCCTTTCCTGTCCAGGGCTGCCCTGCTTGCTAGGTTTAGGTCTCCCTTCTTCCCCAACTCCTCTGAAGTAGCACACTGTCTATTAGCTAACCAGATCCTCATGTCCTCAGGCAACATGCTAAGGGCATGTTCCCTTACCAAAAGGTCTGCCAGCCCTTCAAAAGTGGTGACCTGACATTCACTCACCCAGCTATGAAAATAAGTGCTCAGTTCAACAACATATTCACATACATTTTCATCTGCCATGTGTCTATGCTCACGAAACTTTTTTTCTATACATTTCAGGTGTTAGCTTAAAACATTCTAACAAATGGCTTTTTACAGCAGTATAATCAAAACAGTCAGTGTCATGCATTTTTGCTAAAGAGGTTACAGCTTTACCATGGCGTAAGGGGTCAGGAACCGTACCTAGAGCTTTTGGTCAACTTCATACTGTTTACATACCTGCTCAAACATATGAATAAAGCTATCAAAATTATCCCCCTCTTTAAACCGTGGAAGAAATTTACTGACCTTTTGTGCTTCTGGGGTCCATTTACTCCCTTCCCCATTACCTCCATGACTGTGGAGAAGAGTCAGCATTTCCCTCTCTTGCTTTCTCTGCTGTTCCTGTTCTTCAACTTCTAGGCTCCTCATTCTCTTGGCTGCTTCTAATTCCATATGCCTGGCCTCCAACTCCAGTCTCTTTAGCTCCAGCTGGATTTTTAAATCCACTGCAGAAAGGGTGCGCTGTCCATTCTCCGAGAATATTGTATCTCCACTGTCAGTCTGATTATCCTCCAGGCTGCTGTTTTCTGATGCAGCTGTAACCAAGGCTGCAATCAGGCCTAACTTAGTCAGGTTTCCATGCACTAGTCCCCTAGCCTGGCACATCTCTGCCAGCTGGCTCCTTGTCAATGTTCCATACTCTTCTGCTGACATGCTGCCTGCTCACCCTGACTAACACTAAGCTAACAAAAGAAATAAACAATTGTGATCTGAACTCTTGGTATACACTGCATGGCTGTTTTAGAGCACAAAACACTTTTAGAGATCACTGTACATAAGCTACAGGAATTCGCTCTACCCACACCACTACAAGCCAATTAGTATGTGAAGTAGATCCCACCACTGCCACCACTTGTGACGACCATGTCCTGGCCCAGCAATCAAGGAGCCTCAATCCTTACCACTAACACCAGGGAGGTCATTTCCTAGAGGAGGAAAAGATAACTAATACACACAGTAAAGTACAATTCCCTTAAGTGCACACAGAGATCACAGTCAGTCTGGGGCTGGCTGCTCCCTTGCTCACCAGGTCCCCAATAAGGCTCCCCACTGGCACAGCTATAGGGTCCAGGTCTCAGCCTAACTGGGCAAGCTAGAACCTTCAGTACCCTCTCTGTCCAACCAGTGCTTCGTGTCCCTGCCCAAGTAGTGGACACAACACACACACACTTTGAGATAAGTATTTATACAACTTTACAGACACTCCTGGGAAAAGCTGACACAGATTCTCCAGCTGTGCCCCTTACCCAGACTATACGGTAGTAATTACTGCCACCACCCAGTTAATAATATCAGCTACTAAAAGGCCCTTAAAAGGGTGTCCAATTAGTACTGTGCAATATTAATATCCAATGGTAATGTGACTATACAGTCTAAGGTTTATTGGAAGGGCTTAGACAGTAAACTCTATAAATATATAATGTACTCTAAAGCATACTTCATCTCTACACAAACCAGCTACAGATAGAATATTTTAAAAATATTTAATAACAAATAATTAAAACACAAGACAAATCTACTACACCACAGAGATATCTAAGAGCTCACAGATCACACAGAAGCTTAAAATAATACAGTAGGACAGATCTGGTTTCAAAGAAAAATACCTAATTAATCTTTACTAGCTTTAACTATTCCTACAAGATATCACAGTGCTAAAAAACTTACATGTGAGCATAAGCAGAGTGCTGATAAGTTAGATGTCCAGATCAAAATGGGTTTTGGTCTCTTGTGAGAAATAGTATTTAAAAATTGCTAACAAACATGTCTCTAAGGCCCTCCCAAGATTACATAATTTTTGACACTTAGGTTTTCCCAGTATTCATATTGCATCATCTTAACACCTGGTCTGAGTTCTCAGGCCACAAACTGCATTATTTAGCAATATACCACCTGCACAGAAACTTACAATACAAGACATTTTACATGTATATGCTAACAGAAACTAAAGCAATAAAAGCACCTTCCACATCTAAATTCTGGTCATAAACTTTAGCCTTAAAACAATAGGCATGAAATCTTCATCCAGCCACCCTCGGTCCGAATTCTAACATGAAAGGATGCAACATGCTTCACTGGGTCAGTAGAGTGCAATGTTGTCACATATTTTGAAGTTCTACATTTCACAGTGTTTTCCTACATTTAAAAACACAAGCCTGTATTTTACGTCTATTTATACAGTTGATAGAATTATATATTAAATTCTATTTGACTAGGCTGGCAGATCTTCGGCCATATCTCCCCAATCATCACAATCAGTATCCCAAGTTATTTCATTTTCTTTCTCTCAGGAAATCTGTAGACATAAAAGTTTGAGATCCTCAAAGATCAGTCTTTATTGTCCTATGTGGATCTAGTGCTATTTTAAGCATTTACTATTTGTTGCGTTTAAAATTCATGCTTATGCAGTAACACTTAAGGTGTGTGTTTTATTAATTGTTCTTAAGGGTGAATGGAGAAAAATCAAGAAATTTTGTTTGAGTCCCTCATCACAATGCAAGATTTCTCCGCACCATGTTTTGGATGTCTTTAGAGTCCAATGGGTAATGTAAAACCATATTGGTGTAGCCAAAAGTATCATTATGTTTATTTGTCTTGTCTTTCAACTTAATATTATCAAGACCATACCTAAAATAGGTGCATACCTACTGTCACTGTCTGCCCATATGTCCTTCTGAAGATTATCAACAAGAGTTTCAGGATACCCTCTTTCCAAAAACATAGATTGTGTTAAACAGTGGTTATCATCAGATGTCAAGTGAGAAATCCAGATAAGATAGCTTTTCCAATCCCTTTCTTTTGATGGAAAGCATGACAGTTGGTGTATGACAAAAAAAATACAGAATGCAGGCTTCCTGTAAATCTGGGTGTCCATACCACCACACTGGTCTTTCTTGATTTTGATGTCCAAGTAGTGGATGTGAGCTGGGTCAATGTGGTGGGTAAATCTTAAAAAAGTGGTACTAGATTGCTATTCATCCATAAAAGTATCCAACTGTGTCTCTGTTTCTAACTAAAGGATCAGTAAATCAACCAAACAGCAAAACTTCCCCAGATGTTTTTTTGAATAAAAGCAGCTTGAACAAAGTCATAAGCTCCCATCTCAGCAAGACAATGTTTGCAAATGTGGGGGAGCATGTGACCCCCATAGCTACGCCTTTCAGCTATTTGTAAAGTTCCCCATCAAAGGTCAAAAAATTGTTGTTCAATACAACTTCCATGAAATCACACACCAGTCTGGTGTCTGAAAGTGTAATAGAGCCATATTGTGTCACCATTTCACCGAACTATAACAGACCTTCCTCATGGGGAATCATAGTGGATAAACTCTGGATGTCACGACTCACAAGAAGGCATTCACTCCATGGTTCAATGTTCCAAAGTTTATCTAAATTATCCCAGGAATCATGGACAATGTGCGGAAACCTTGAACAAGGTGTTTCAACTTGTATTCTATGAGCTTAGCCACTGTATCTGTAACAACCACCAGCAGCAACAATAGGACATAAGGGTGGATCCAACACATTTGAGTGAATTTTTGTGATGCTGGAAATTTTCAGAATTGTGGGGTTTTCCACTAAAAGATAATCATACAGGCCTTGACATACAGTATCAAATAACAATAGTTCATCCAAGAGCACTTTGATTGCCCTGTAAGTACTATTGATCACATTGATAGAAAGCACATAGTACACCTCCTCATCATTCAGCAATCTATAAACTCAACTTGTGCAGTCCATCCAGTCCATAACAACTAATCCCCCTTTCCTTATCAGGTTTTATGCACCTGCTGTTCTTGTCATTAATGATACTGTTTAGACATCCCTGCCAGCCTTCCAGACATTATAAAACATCTTCTTCTTCCTTCCATTGAAGAGTCCTCTATTTTCTTTCTCACAAGACTTTTCAAAATTTTGTATGACAAGGTGCAGTGGGGGGTTAGCCAAACTCCTCTTCTTAAACTCACTCAAAGAGGAATCAGATTCACCAAATAGTACATGAAAGTTGAGCTTATGTGTAAAAGGTTTTAAATCAAGTACACTGTCCACTATGCTGGCCCAGGATGCCGGTATAAAATTAAATCCTTTAAGGAAAGGGTTGTGATATTCAGGGCATATGTTTAAGTCAGAAAAATTGTAAATATTAAAACCAAAGAAAGAAGTAATATTCACTGTATCTGTACATGGGTGTGAAGAAAAAAGCTGCCTTTGATGTTTACCATTTCTTGACTGGGTGACCACGGTTCCTTTTATTCCAACACCCCCTAGATCTCATCTGGTAGAAATTCCCTTGTTCTTGTACGGGTCACTGTTCCTGAATGGCTATCCTCTCTGACCTTCTCAAGGGTACCTCCTCTAAAGAGACTTCACTGTGATGTACTTTGTCACTGTCAACAAGATCCTCCTCATAGCTTACCCGGTTGTACGACTTGGCTCATGTTCACATCACCAGAATTTTAATCTGGGAAAGGAGGCAGTTGACTAACATGGAAAAATTTGCCCTTTTCCCCACTATAGTGAGATCTCAGAGTTGGTATATTTAGTTAGGGGGGTATGGGGTGCTGCGGGGTATGTGGGATGAAGCCCCCATTTGGGAGGGTTTGACTTTCTTTATTGTGTTTATTTTTTTATGTTGGCCAACTGCCTCCTTTCCCAGATTAAAATTCAGGTGATGTGTACGTTTATTAAACTATGTTTTCGGTATTGTCATCTTGGTTAAGTAAAATTCGATTTAATGGAATTTTGGTCTACTCAAGTAGACCCATACACACACACACATGCACACACACACACACACACACACATATATATATATATATATATATATATATATATATATATATATATATATATATATATATATATATATATATCTATATATACATCAAAGTTTATATATTGCAAGATATGCATCACAAAGGCTTTATTCCATACCACTTTGAGTATTATCATTTTATTATTTGCAAAGTAACATTTATTTTCCCTCTGCTCTGCAAATCCTAAATCCATTTACTTATTTAATATAATGAGACAATCCCCGGGATTCATGAAGCTCAGCACAAGGACGGCATTAGCCTTGCACCGACTGTGTGGCGTAGAGATGGCGCAGCAGCACCATATGCATATTAATGAAGATGTGCTGTAGCAATGTCCATGTGCACAGGAAACGTGCGCGAGTGCAGCGGGCGTGTCTAAGCGATGCACGGAGGGATGAACATGTCAGCTGTAGATGCGCAAGCTAAAATGCTGACTAGTACAGCCTGCCTCTAATAGTAATCACGCCTGTCAGTGTCCGTGGATACTGAAATGTATGCAAAGCATACAAGACAGTTTCGCGAACGCCAAAATAAAAAGTAAACACAAAGGCATGTAGCTGAATATTAAGCCCCCGTACCTCAGACAAGTGACATTTAAAACCCCGTGCCCGTATTCCATTGTAGTGTTGATTGTTATACCAAGCGGAAGTGAAACGCAGCGTGTTTGCATGCCGCTGCCCTTTGCTAAGCCTAGCCCAATGGTTAGGGTTAATACCTGTCCCACTTTGTGGGGGACAGTCCCTCTCTGGGCAGATGTGCCCTTCCCAAACATATTAAAAAATGGCAAATGCCCTGCAATTGTAGGACATAATTATGTCCCATATTTTATGTAATAGTTGCATAAAATAGTTATTTCTGTATCTAAAATGCCTAAATGTTACAAGAAACAGAATAAGCAACTAAACTGCTACAAGAATAAGCTTTTAGTTAGGCATAAATGTAAAGTTCTATCCTTTATACTGACCATGGGTATGTGTCAGCCTGTAAAATCTGATGTGTGTCCTGAAAATGTCCCACTTTGGCCATTTGAAAAGGTGGCAACCCTATCAGTGGTCAGAGCATTCGCTCAATATCTGCCCATTCGTGGTCCAAGTTGTCCTTGTCTGGATGGCCCAAAGATGAATGGGTATTCCCCGGGTCTACCTACCATGTCATGAAAGATAAGTATTTGCGTGTACCTATGTGTGTGAAGAACAGCATATGGAAGATCAAATATGCTAGGGTTGTCCTCACAGCCATATTGGTACCAGAGATATGTAGAGTACGCAATGTGTTCTGTTGTCTGTGCCATAGGCCATCAACCAGAAAAGGGATGGATGGTGTGTGTGGAATATGGGGGGGGGTGATGGGCAATGTAATAATTCACCAAGGGGAGACTGGGTCGGATGTACAATAGGTGACCGGGAGGTGTACAAGGGAGAAGTGGGTGAATCAAAAAGGAAACCAAAGAACATACATTCACATCCACAATAGACCCTGACAGGCCATACTGCAGAACACAATCCCACAAACATATGAACATTAAAATGTGCGATCCACATGTACAGAAACATTACTGGCTCACACCCACATAATGGTTTGGCCTGAACTGAGCCATCCAACCCCAACACACCTGGATACATAATTGAATATCCATCACCCCCTCCACAGCACACCACCCCCCCTTGCTGAATGTCCACCAAAACCACCCATACTCGGGCTGCTAGCTTGGCGCAGCCATATCTGCACATAGTGTCCCCTACCCACATCTAGTAGGCAGTCTCACCCTATGGAGTCTCAGGCTTGCAAACTAGGTATCCCATGCATGCATAACCCTACCAGATTTTTGAATAGGCAGAAGAATGGGGTTCATCGTCCAGAATATTTGGACATCCCTCATGGGATAAGTGTCTGTTCTCAAGATTAGACTTTGTGGCATAACATGATGTCCACCCCCATTGACATCCAGGCACAAGTCAGATTAACAGTACTTGTCCACAACCCTGCTCAGCCTCCACCAGGTCATGCAGAACCTACAACCCAGGATTAAACACCTGACCATGATGCACATCTCCCCATGTGCATTATCGGGAATATATACCTTTCACATGTTCCCATGAAGCTTCCCCATAGCCATCTTCCAAATAGTACATGTCCACAAATTGTATACCCCATCCAGGTTTCTCTTTGTAATGATGCACACAACCCCTGTATACAAACAGTACAGGTATCTCCTGTATGCAGTTGTTCATATACATGGCCATGTATAACTCCAGATATGTAGTCATATATCTATAAATGTACATACTTATATTCGCATAGCTACACATCACACATGCATGCGTATAAGTAGTTGTCAAGTATGCGTCCTATTCATAAATATGTATACTTACAAATGTATACATATGCCTCTCTGAAACATATGAACAGTAACATGTACTATACACATGTACACCAACCGAGTGTCACATTTGTTGCCAGCACTGCGGAATGTCTATAGTAAAGTCATATATCCTAATTGCCATCCATACAAAATGTATCACGGATAGTTTAGTGGTAAAACCAGTGACTATGGTGTTCCTGTTCCTGAGTCCAAGCCATGCAAGGGCTGCTAATTTTATATGATGCCCACAATAATGGCAGTTGGAAATAGGGTGATTAAGGAGCTTTAAAGCAGATGTAAGCGGGTATGTGCGACGCTAAGTGGCAGTCATTCAACATTATGGGAAATGTAAATAAGCATGTAGGTGTATAAGCATGTGAATGTACAGATATATATATATATATATATATATATATATATATATATATATATATATATATATATATACATATATCCATGAAGAATGAACCTGGTCACAATAAAGCAGTCAGAACGAATGTGAAGGGAAACAGCAGCGGAACCCCCTGTAGTATTTAGTGCTGTCATATCAAGCTGCCCAGAGGTGAGCAAACCTCCAGCATCTTCAACCATAGGTAGGATGCTAACAGTGGAACTAACTTTGTCCACATGCTAAGTCTGACTTTCAAACAGGTACAGGACAGCCCCAGTCACCATTCAGATGAGCCAAAAACCAGAAGACTAATTGAACACCCTGACCATTATATGAACGTATGTCCCAGGACTATAAGCTTGGGATGTCTGAATATACTTGGAGTGAGCCAACATACGGGATGTGTCTAGAACAGTAGGGAGTGGCGCATGTGTAGTGGTGTGGTTTATTTCTGACCAGAGAATGTATGTCTGTTGTGTTAGTGATGTTTTGCTGTGCTTGTTCTGGTAACTATGAACCATGGGTATACATGCAAATGAAGCAACACAGCAATAGTGCAGTGGTTAGAGCATCCGCCTATCGAGCAGACGTTGCCAGTTCGACTGCAGCACACACCATTTATGATGCGTAATCTGTATACGAGCATATCTTGTTAATTTTATGCTGTATCACGATATAATACCACTGAAATGTGAACTGGGGTGATGTACCACAGTAAGAATGCAGAAGGTGCTTGCGTGACGGGAAACGGCGGTTAAACGGAAAACCGCTGCTGTAAAGTGTTGTACTCACCCTTTGTCCAACGGCCCTTGTTCTGCCCAGCAACACAATAAACGGCCTTGGCCAGGCTCGATGCCAGGACCTTACACATCACAATCAATGTGATTTACCACTAAACCACAGCAGTTATACCTAACTCTGATGTTATCACAAACATAGCAGACAGCACAGTCATTCAATAGTGTGATCAAAGTAATTAATCATGTAGATGTATATGCATGCGTACGTACACACACGCATACATACATATATATATATATATATATACATATATATATATATATATATATATATATATATCTATATATATATATATAATCTATCTATATATATATATATATATATATATATATATATATATATATATAAATGCATATATAGATAGATAGATAATATATATATCTATATATATATATCTATATATATATCTATATATATATATATATATATATATATATATATATATATATATATATATATATATACATCTACAGAACAAACATGGGCACAAGAAAGCTTGGCTCATGCCCATAGCACATATTTGTAATTGTGTATTGGCATATACTCTCCATATCCTTTGTTCATAAAGTTTGGTCGTGGCATAATGTGTGATTGCTATGGTCCATGTTATACTCATATATGAACACTTCAGCCGCTGTATACAGGATACCTATGGAATCCCAAACACACACAATTCCGATGCCCACAGTTCCGGGCCCAGACTCCCAAACCCTACATTACCAAACACTCATACTTGCGACAGTCAAACTCGCAAAAGTAACACAAACACAGAACACACACACGCACACACAGACACACTGCTACCCACCACATCCAAATAAACCATCCTACACTATGTATGAGCAGGTGGGCAAGCCCCCCTACACCCCCCATGTGGGTGGCTGCACCCCCCACACCCCCCTACTTTAATATTCTACCTCAGATATCGTACAGACACACAAAGCAAACCCGCACCCACACATTACAGTCCCCCAGAAACACACACCACACTCAGAACACACACTTACACACACTACAGCCCTCAGAAATACACTTACACACAGTAACCTACCTGAACCGCAACACCAAAAGCACTAACTAAATGTCCCTTAACACTGAGATTTTAAAACTTGCGCTTCTGGTGTTTCGGTACTGTGGTCTTTCAGTCTTTAAGCCTCATGATTACGTGCGTTGGTATGTCAAGCATTCGGTATTTGGTAGGTATCCCATTTATATGTACCTCCATGGTTGTGTAGATGTTGTTAACCTATCTATATAACTACATATATATATGTATATCCCTATATATTGACAATTATCTCTCTCACTCCCTCTCACTCTCTATATATGTTGATTTTTATATATATATATATATATATATATATATATATATATATATATATATATATATATAGCATACACGTTTCATTGGGTACATGGCTGTTTGTCCTATTTCCACACAATCCTCCCTTTTGTGTTTTAACATACAACTGCCATTGGTATATCTCAAGTAGCTTACTGGTAGGTTATTGTGAAGATTGTGTACATGGTTGCATGTTCTAATCCTGGCAGTGGTCATTTTACCTCTCAGAGCAGGCACTGGTAGTGCAAGGGTGATTAACGCACATTTCAGTGGTTGTGGGTGGCCTTGCTCTAGATCTGCGCGATGTTCAGCAAAGGTTAAACCTGTGTGTTGCTTATCTGTGTAGTCATGTTTCAGCACCACTTACCGGAACTTACCAGTGCAATAACCCGCTAACGTCTGCTTAAAAGTGCTTTAATAACCTGCATCCAACATCCCTTATTCAGGACCTCAGAATGATGTAGCAGCCCTTGCAGGGCTTGAAACCGGGACCATGAACACCACATTCACTGACTTTACCACTGAGGCATCTGAGATATGTACAACTTTTATGGTGTTTAGTATGTACAGTGTACTACAGCTGTTCCTCACTACTGTAAACAAATGTGTAAGTCAGTTGGTGTACATATGTATGATACCTGTTAATGTTCATATTTTTGTTGAAGTCAGTGTTGCAATGTGACCTGACAGGGTGTATTATGGATGAGAATGGCTCTTGTTTTGTGTCCTTTTTACATTGTGCCCATACTCCATGTGTACCCCTCCAGTTCACGTAATGAACATCTGACACAAGCCCTCTTTGATGCATATCCATTAGCCAGCAGTCCTCTCCCACACCAATCTCCACATACACAGCAACCATTGCTTCTATGGGGAATTAGGTTTGTATTAATAGTTATAATACCAGAGCTGCATGTGTTTTGAGTACACTTCTATCCATTTGGAATGCGTCTGTGTCACAAAGTGTATTCATAGATGTTTTATATATATATATATATATATATATATATATATATATATATATATTTACACACACACACACACACACACACACACACACACACATATATACGGCTATAGATGTTACTGTATATATATATATATATATATATATATATATATATATACATATTTCTATCTATGTGCACACATCAGTGACATGTATATATATATATATATATATATATATATATATATATATATATATAGAGAGAGAGAGAGGTATATTTAGTATTAATTTGTAACACCTATACGTATGTAGTCTTGTATATGTTGATTCACACATTACAGTACATTACAATGTACTGTACATATGTACACAAAGTGACTGTCCCATTTGTGGTCTGTACTGTGAAATGCCTGTAGTATAAGGTGTAGTCTAATGACCACTTACTATGTATACAGATTAGACGGCTTAGTGTTAGGTCCCATGACTATGGTGTGCATGGTCCAGGGTTCAACACTTGTGATGTATTAGACATGTTTTACTACAGAATAAGGCTAATTTAAGCATTTGTAAGCAGGTTTAAAAGTGTTTGTGCGACATTATACAAGCGGTTGTACACAGTTAAACAAACTTTACATCCTACAACCTGTGCACGCAAATATGGCCACTTCTGCTAACTACTCAGGATATATACATTTCAGTGAAGTAACATCTCACTATGTGCTTACATAACATTATATTATCTGTTAACTGTACTCTCCAGCACACATGGGTTTATGTGTGTCCCAAATGTTTATTATACTGTGGAATACTACCTATATATGCAAGCTGTGGTTAAGGTATACTATGTAACATGTAAAACATCTCTGACTTTATTGGGATTTGAACCACGACTGCACAGATATTATGCAAATGCTGTAGCCATTACACTATTGACATTAACGTTCCTTCTGCCTATTTCCTATGTCCATGAATCCTATGTGTAAGCTTGGCTACACAACAGGCGGAGCCACCCACACCCAGTGAGCTTCTCAAAATACCGACATAACACATGAATTGAGAGGCTATACATTAACATCCTAACTACATTTGGCATAGCCACTCACTGACACACTTCAGGGGAAACCTTGATGTGTGACTGGCCAACAGTATATACACCCCTGGGATCATGTGTCCCAGAAACATACAGCCAGGGTGTGGGGGAGCCACTCCAGTTTTATAGCTGTAAGACCTGTTGGGGAAATTGAATGCTGTTGTGTTGTCATGTTAACATGCCCTTTTGAGATCACTATGTGCCCCTATCACCCTACAGCATCCCAACCTTCAACAGCTTCCAGCAACTCTGCCTGGGATCACTTCATTGGCTATGCTTGACAGAGGCTCAGTTTCTTCATCAATGGTGCAGATAAAGCCACCACACTGTAGCTATGCTTCTAAATGCACTTGAGCAGATAGCCTACTACCTATCTGTGAACCTCTACAGTGCAGGCCATCTCCAACATCATATGTGATTATACAGAATTTTCTGATCACAATATACAGTATAAAATCACCATGTAGTCAGACAACAGTTAAGTACAGCAATAGCATACAGACTACTGATACATAATCACTCCAAAAGCCTATCTTGGAAGCTAGTGGACTTATAGGTTTCAGGCTTTGTATTGCTTACCAGTAGGTTACCTACAGGAAAGATGGGACACAAGCACAGATGGGAAACATGCCTGCAACAATGCCATACCAACTTGTATGTGTCAGCCTAAGGCTTTGGAATGCTGGGCAAGGCTATTGGCGCCCCCATGGTGCTGTTTTTAGGCAGGTCTCAGAGGTGAATCTCACCTCCATGAACTGCACAATAGAGGACTCAATGAGGGTTAGACCACTGAACACCAGGGGTAGTACTCACAACATGCATGCACTCACAGCACCCCTCAGTATGGGCAACATCTACATCTGTTCTGTGACTGGGACCTGTATAAGGCCCTTGTGAGCACATTAGCACTACCAGACTACAACCCATGACACACATTTCAGCCCCTGAACATGGACTGGCACAGACATGGAGGGTGTGTATCCATATTCATCGAGGATACCTACACCTCCAAGTTAGTGGGGCAGCATGCTACCTCTGTGATCATCCATGTGCAGCTAACATCGGCCACAACTGCAATGCAAACTGTGAGCTGCTACAGATAACCCTCCATAACCCAGGAGCACCACTACACCTATTTGGAGACAGTGGCAAACATGACAGTCCTACCAGACACCCTGTATTGTTCAATGTCAGCTACCCTACACTTGACTGGATAACCTACTCAAGTATTCACTTCCAGGCCCAGCACTTCCTGGGATTTATCACCTCATATGGCCTGTATCAGTTGGTAGACAGACTAACGAGAGGTGAAAGCATACTTGACGTGGTAATCACTGACATGTGCAACAGGTGCAGTACAGCAGAGGTAAACCGGTCACTGTTTAGATCTGACCATGAACTATTCACTGATGATTTCCACTCCCAGCCATCTCCCCCACCCAAGGAACAAACAGGGAATACCCTTCCTACAGCTAAATTCCCAGTACTAATGACAGGTGGGAGGGTTCACAGCCCCCATGCTCAGGGATGACACTGCTCAAGATACAGACAGAATTACAAATGCACTCTATAAGCACCTACAAAGATGTTTGGGTCATGCCATCAATGGTAAACCAGGACTTGCTACTCCTACACAAGGACACCAGTCTGCTGAAACCTGGCATTATACAGGCTATACAACAGAAGTAGGAAAATAGTCCAGAACAACAGCAAATCCCAAGACATGCAGACATCCATGACCAGTATTAGCAAGATACTTATGTTACTCATGTAATCATCCAAGGCTGGCATCCACAGGTAAATAGGCATGGATTCGGAATATGACCACAAAGGTTTCTTTGGCTATGTCAAGGATCTAAGCAGTAACACACCGATTTGCACTGTGCTGGTGCAATATTGCACTGAATATACTGACCCTACTGATATCACCAACACACTTGATGATAAATTCAAAGCAAGCTTCACTCCCTACAGGGCCCACAATACCCAAAACATACAGTATCCCAGACATCTGAGACATGCAGGTGGTAATGGCCCTTTCAAATGGCATGGCAGAGCGTCAATGGAGCAGATGGTGTCCACGACTGCATCCTGCAGACACTACAAGACAAAGTGACCCCCCCGCCTAATATAGCAATTCAACATCAGCCTCTACACAGGCTACATAGCCATTCAATGGTGCATGGCAACTGCTATTCCACTCCACCAAGGTGGTGACACAACTGATCATGGTAACTACCACCCCATAAGCCTGAGTAGCCCTATCTGCACAGCTGTGGAGTGCATCTTCGTGGCACTCATTAACATAGACAATGGTAACATCCAGACACTTGACCCAACCCAGGTCCGCTTGATTGAGTGCAGATTATACCTACTGAACCTGTTTGACATCTTACAGTCACCTAGACTTTAGGTGTGGGGAGTGGTAGTTCACACATACTACCTGAACCTCGCCAAGGGTTTTGACACCATTCCCCACTCAGGTATTATTTCTACACTCACCAGCTAGTACATACACCCATATATCACAGGTTAGTTTGCCAACAGGCTTACACACAGAACCCACATGGTAAGCCTAGCAGCCTCCAACTCTTGACCAGTCACAACTGGTGTCCCACAGGACTCAGTCCTGGGACACCTACTGTTTGCCATATACTTCTCAGAAGTACAGGTTAACACAGGTGGACTACAGCAGACTGTGTTTGGTGATTACTGCAGACTGGGAGCCATAACTGACAGTCTAGCTGTCACAGATTTCCTTCAAGGGGCCTCACATAGACCAACACAGGGTGTCAGCATCATGACCTCCAGCTAAAGGCCACATACTGCATGGTCATTCCATTCTGGGAAACTATACACACACACATATTAACACATGAGTGGCAGACACTATAATTCAGATGACGTAATGGGTATGTGGGGACTACATTAGATAGTGATCTCTCCTTTGACAATCATATCTGCAAAGTAGTTAGGGCATCCATCTATGTAGGCTATCTGATTACTTAAGGGTTCGCATCTAAACAGACTGAGGTTATTGTGCCCCTTTACTCATCACTCTGCAATCCCATCATCGAGTATGATAACCCATTTTGGATGTACCTCAGAAGATACATCCAACAGCTGGAAGGGCAACAAATGTACCTCGCCAAGAGGGATAATGCCCTCAGACATGTGTCCTATGCTGACAGACTGCATAAACTCTTGCATTACTCAGTGGCATCTCATTTACTCAGAGATGATATTTGCTGGCCAACAAAGTCGTGTCCAAGTCAGGCTTAATGGATATGCTCCACCTATGGGAATCTATGTCACAGTGAGCCACACACTGTAATGAGCTATACCTTGCCACAACCATAACTGGAAGATGCTGGAGTGACAGATTCCTGTCACGGGTACTCCCCATGCTTTGTAACTACATCCCTGATTACATTATATGTAGCCCCTCACTAACACTCCAGGGAATCCTTGCAGAGTGGGCGGGGAACAGTGGATACACCCCAGGGATCCTATAATTAGCTCTGCTCCACAGATGGACAGTTAGTTAATCAATGGGGTGGAGACAGAAGACACATTTTGGTTAGGCTTATAAATTGCCTCGGGCAGTTAGGCATGTACCTACCTATGTACCTATGGATCTATGCATACATTATTGACACATGCTGATAGCTTAATTTACTGTTCAGGTATTGACTTACCTTGTGCCAATGGCAGTTGTGTGTACAATAGTTGAGGGCTGCCTATGTAGGATGCACACAGTAGACCACCTATACATGACAATTTACAGGTGGTTGTGTGTGTGCCATCCATGTTTACTGTGTGTGCAGGTGGAGAAGGGTGTCAGTCCATAGGTGCCTACACTGTCAGTGTGTGTGCTATACGTTCCCTCTTTGCAAGGCATGGGCATACTGGGCATGCGTCCATATGCCTACTAAGGCTGGCACAGGGAGTTCGTGGTCTGAGTCCCTATGTGCCTGTGAGGCCCTTGGCAATGGTGGTGGGCTGTCAGGGCCTTCACCATTCTGTCCCTGCTGCAGCTGTTTCCGCAGGATCATATTGTGTAGCATGGCACATACTATGAAGATCTGGGAACACATGCCTGAAGAGAACTGCAAGGCTCCACCAGATATGTCCAAGCAACAGAACCGTGATTTCAGCATCCCAAACACACGCTCTATGATGATTCTGATTTCTGCATGTGCCTCATTATGGCATTCTTGCCTGAGTGTGTGTGCACTTCTGATGAGAGTCATCATCCATGGTTCCAGTGCATGGCCAGCATCTCCCACCAGGTGGCCATATGGGATGTCCCCCTGGCAAATACCTGATACAGCTGTGAGGCATGCCAGATGTGGGAATCGTGATAGCTTCCAGGGCTGCCAGCACACACATCCATGATAATGCCCTGGGCATTGCACATGTCCTGGCAGTTGATGGAGGGGTATCCCTTGCGGTTTATGTAGTGCCTACCATGCTCACTGGGTGGTGACTTGATGTGTATGTGCATGCAGTCTATTGCACCCAGTACCTCTGGGTAGTCAGCCACATGGTGGAAGAGACGCATATTGGTGGCCAATTCCTGCTGTGTTCGGGGAAAGTATAAGTGCTCATTGGCATGTGGTAACATGGCATCCAGGAACTTGTGGAGTGCCTGGATGCTGATGCCTGTGAGATCCCCATGATATCCCCAGCTGGCCTTTGAAATATACCTGTGGCTAGTATTCTCAAGCTTACACATACCTTCGTGTCCACTGGGATGGGTCCCCCTCTGTTATTTCTGGCTCTGAGGCATGGCCAGTACAGCTCAACAAGTTGCTGTATGGTCTCTCTGTCCACCCTGTAATGCTCTACTATCTCCAGATCATATAGCCCCTGGCAGGGACTATAACAGCATGCATAGATATTCCCCTGGGTCTGAACACTCTATTCCTCCTCCGGTGCCTGAGATGGTTGTCAGCATCATCCTCCACACCACCTTCAGTCTTCAACACATGCTGGTAAATCAAAGCTATGGCAGCCCCTAACATGTACATATTAAAAGTTTCCCGTCTGTATACACCAATGGTGCAGAGTGTCTGGGAATACACAAGTGTGTGTGAGGTGCTTTCACACTTTATACTATTGTGCTATGGATGCTGTTGGTGTAATTGGGTATGTATGTGCAATTCCAGCTGCAGGGTATCTTAATTATGGGTTTTACAGCAGGTACTGTCATTGTGGGGCCTTTGGTGTTGAATTATGCTTGGCTGCCATGATTCATCTATTGCCCTTTACTTCACTTTTCAACCCAATTCTCTTCCCATTGTCAGGCATGCATCCAGCTGCTGGCTTTCTTGTTTTGTACTTTCCCAACCCAGGATTGTGTAGTGAAATGTGTTATGTAGCTGATCTACTGCAAGTTTGCTTTGTTCTGCTGTGACAGTTCTCTTTTTTTTTTGCAGTACGGCACCTCCCCTTTCCTGCTCTGCAGGTAGCTGATAACAGCCTTGTTAGCTGTTGTCAATGGCCCAGGTGTTGATTACTCATTTGTACTCCAATTACCATGCTGCAGCATTTCCTTATTTTCTTCCCGTATCCTTCCTGTTTCAGCTGTGGTGCGCGCCACGCACAGTCGTTTACTGGGTTTTGAGTACGTTTTCATCCACGTTCACATGCACATTCGGTTACCTTGTGTGCTCTCAGCTAAGCAAAGCTATGGCTACTTCAACACACCCCTATCCTTCGGCTTTGCTTAGCAACAGGCAAACCAGATTAGCAATGCTTCAATGCTCTTACAGCTAAGGTGGTGCACCCCTCTCTTGATGTCATCTTTATCTTCAGGCCACACCTCAGTGTTGTACTGTTATGCTGTGAGGTACATCCTTACTGTGGCAGGGATTTTGTGATTCAGCATGGCATTGACTACTAATTCCTAGTTACCTCGCGGAACACTGTCACAGTCCCTTAGCAACCCTTGCACCATGGTGCGGTGTAGCATGCGTTCCATTGACTATTATGGGGAATTCATGAAATATGTTACATTGCAGTTTTATTACATATGAATATATTTTCATTGTGATCCCATTTGCGCACCAATGCACTGTGATTTTACTTTGCCTTAGTGTGGCCATGACATTAAATGTTCTTTTTTATGTGCTGTGCATTTTTTTTATGCCAATGGCTATATATTTAGCCATTGGCATATATTAACAGTATAATATGTGAGTTTGGTCTGCTGTCATGGCTCTGATTTTATGTTTGAAAAAATGTAAACCTTTTTTTCGGTTTACATTTCTGTATGCTTACACTATGCCTGCACCACTTCATGAATCGCTGTATATCTTCATTTGCATTCTACACTCCTGTGCATGGGGTAATTAGCATACAAGTGCCAGGAGCTGTGCAGCTGTGGCATACACAGGTAATGCATGTGGAAACAGCTTGTACCTGAATTGCTCAGCGGTCATATTTGGTGTCAGATCGCCAACGCTACGCCTGCGCCTGGTGCAAGCTTCATGAATCCTGGGGAATGTCTGTGACATATCCCCAGTCCCCTCTCTTTTCCTACCCCCTTATTTCAGAAACATTTTGTTTTATCATGAATTCACAGATAAGCCATCATTTCCTTAATTGAAGACTGAAGAGATGTGGCAAGATGCAGGATATATATGGAAATGATACTTGTTGTCAAAGGCAGTATACAGTATGAGTAGCAGTGTCTTACATATTTATGCATGAGTCCCCATCAAGAAGTTGTTGTATAACTCAGCAACAACAAATTGAATGAGTCACACTTGTCAAACAGCACATTCACTAAAACTATGTGTGACACTGCAATAACTCCCACAGCCCCACTGCTTATAACTACCAACTCCACTGTACAAAAGTGTAGGAAAAGAGAAACACTCTGCTGGTGTGAAAAAAAAGTTTCTCACTTTATTACAGTCTCACGATACATATAATTAATGTAAAAATGTCCATCCTAATTAATTCAGGGTACTTGTATAAAGGAAAATGGATTCCAGGAGATGCCACCCTTCAAATGGTAGATCTCCTTTTATTATACTGCTACTTCAAATGCTTGTCTTAGACCTCAGAAGTATTTGTTTATAAGATATGAAGCAAAACAGTACTGGTAGATAATAAAAGAGGCATATGGGAGCTGCCTTTTATAGCTCATCATCCATCCTATAAAATTATTAATTTATTTTCAAATATAAACTCAAAGGACCTTTGCTTTGCAAGCACTCTGTTAATATAACAATATAAACATACAAGATTGATAGACGAAGTTAATTTTATGTTTTGAATCTGCTGTATTACACATTCATGGACTATCTGATTCCACACTTATCTGCCCCCCCCCCCCTCACTATTTTTTTTCTTTCTTGCCAGTACATGGAATACTGAAGTGCAGGGCATGTTATCATCCCAGGAGGTGTATTCCACAATTTCAGTGACGAATTAGTAAAATAATACTGTTATATGTATTCTCTGAATGGGTTTCAGATAATCTTCTGGACAAACTTTTTAAATGAACACAGGTTCAGCTCATCAAATTATTCTTGCCATTTTTTTACTCCCCATAACACTGTTTTCCATAGAAAATCACTGTCAGTCTAATTTTTGCTTATGCACAGTGATAATACTGCATGCAATCTTTTCAGTTTCCCTGTTCAGTTGTTTATTCTTTTATTTTGTATTTCACATCCAGTTGATGCTTAGAGTGATTTGGGCATATGATTTCATGCAGCTGACATTCATGCATTTCTTGACCTTCGTACGTGCTTCTTTATAATCATTGTTGCCTCTGCATCACCAGCACTACAGAGTGTTTGAATTGTGTGTCATATGAAGGTAAATTTCACTCTTCCAGACAGGGAAAAGAAAGATACTGAAGAAATATGCTTAATTAAAACTAGTCTATCTTGCATTTCCAAAGCCATCCACGACCCCTTCTTCCCATTTTTACACATGGGGTTGATGCGAAACTTTAACAGTGACAATCATCTAGAGTCAAGACATTGCATTTCCTATGCATACAAGAAAAAAGGTTGTTTTTTTTATCAGACCAGGCTGCTAGTTTACTGTTTTTTGGGCAACAATTGTTTTTCCATACACCTGGAATGTGATACTATTCTGTATAATATTTTAATAGCTACATAGCTACATAAAGTTACATAAATACACAGAGTGCATCATATGT
Source organism: Protopterus annectens (assembly GCF_019279795.1). Taxonomy (NCBI): domain Eukaryota; kingdom Metazoa; phylum Chordata; order Ceratodontiformes; family Protopteridae; genus Protopterus; species Protopterus annectens. Next base: position 302,750,474 of record NC_056734.1, read on the forward strand.
ATATATCTTTATGTATATCTATGTGTGTGTATATCTTGACTTTGAGTTTTAGCCATGCACTATACAATGCTAAGCAGCATGCCTTCTATACTATATAAAAAATTAGCAGGGAAGGTATTCAAAACTACATGTTAATGAAGCAGTCTGTGGGTTTATCACATGGAAATTAGGCCCATGCACAACCCAATATGCTGCCCTGCACACCCCCTTCCATAGTAAATGATTAAATAGATGTCCATACTATGCTCTAAGATCATGGCTCCGTTCATTAGCTCTGTGCAGAACATGCTACTCTATGGGACTGTCTGAGCAGGGGAGCTGAGATGAGCAGAGCTGAATAGAAAATGTGCACAGATAGCTACTCAAGTAAGCAGTGTATGAGTGTGATTCTGTGTACATATGTTTGCACATGTAGGAGGGTGAATGGTGTCTGTATATATATATATATATATATATATATATATATATATATATATATATATATATATATATATATATATATATATATATATGTATATATATATATATATATATATATATATATATATATATATATATATATAGATAGATAGATATGTATATGTGTGTGTGTGTGTGTGTGTGTGTGTGTGTGTGTGTGTGTGTGTGTGTGTGTGTGTAGATATATATATATATATATATATATATATATATATATATATATATATATGTATGTGTGTGTGTGTGTGTGTGTGTGTGTGTGTGTGTGTGTGTGTGCATGTGTATAAATATATGTATATATATATATATATATATATATATATATATATGTATATATATATATATATATATATATATATATATATAGTTATATATATAGTTATATGTGTGTGTATGTATGTGTTTGTTTGAAGATGCCTATGCTACGTGTGGAATGGACGGCTGGTTGGCTGTATACCTACTCAGTTACTCAGACTGCTCAATGGCCACTTCATAGTTATATAGTTGCTATTACAGCTTGGGACTATGCAGTGCATGTATGACTTGAATCACTTTATTACTGATTAGAGCATCTTTGCGCACCTGAACATCAGGAGTTATCCCAGGCATAATCCACACAATTTTTTTTTTTTTTTTTTCATTCCTTTCTCTGTAACTTACTGTTTTGGCTATTCTGCTCTTAGCTCCATCACTCAATGTAAGCCTGCTTACATGATATGATGCTCCAAATGGTAGGTCATGCGGAAATAGTCTTCCTTTTCTCTTTATCTGATACCACTGGCAATGGTTCTTTCCTTCCTGATCCCTCCCATCTACTGCATCAGGACTTTTGATAGGCAGATTTCCTGTTCGCATCATCCTATTTAACTAAATGACATTGCAGTGTGATATCAGTAAACAACCATGGTGTATCATGTAGTCCTACAATTTCCCAAAGAATAGAAAAACACATCCCTGTGTGATGCTGTCATGAAGCCTGCTGATATGCCTCCTGATGTTATTGTCTTCTTCCTGCCTGCGAGTCTCTGTAGATTTCACTATGATAAATTCTTCTCTCAATATCTCTGACCTCTTGTTTAGCAGTGAATTACTAAGCATTCAGGTGAAGCAATGTTAGTTTAGTCAATGCAACTGATTTTTAGCCAGAAGGGCCACTGATTTCTACCACCATATATTATTTGTAAATCTGCTCCTAGGTAAGACCAATGTAAACTGTCAATGCTTTACCGAATCATTCTTGGATATGTGACTATACATTGGAATGCCATTTATTGTTATCTCTTTTTTAAAGCTAAACTGGCAAGCACTAAATAAAATCTCAAACTTTTTAAAGCTATACACAAATATACATGACACTTCTTTTATGCAGAAATCATGGTGCAAATGCAGAATACAAATTGCTTCTATATAATATTTAAATGCTATTACATCCTATCTAGCTTAAATGCTATTACATCCTAACAGTTTTCTGGAGGAAGAAATATCATAGTGCAGACAAAAGATTTTCTGCATAAGAGGAATAGATGAAAGCATTTATTCTTGTGTATCTCTACGGCAAGAAGAGAGTAGTGAAGTCAATACTCTCTTTTTCAGAAGCCTTCTATATCATTTTGACAGATGCTTATAGTCTGTGTGTTTCTCTTTTTCTCTGTCTATTATCTTTCTCACTTTGTTCGATTTCTTGTTTCCTAACAAGAATGGTTGCTTTGCAGTGCCATGGCCTCTGTCTACATCGTTCCACGTCACCTCTTTATTTTCTCTCCAATAAGATTGATTAACATCCTAAGAGTATCATTCATAAATTTTAGTCTCTACACAGATCCCTTCCTTTTTTGTATGGCTCAAATCATCCTCCATGAATTGTCACTTATTTCATAATTCCCTTTTATATCAATTTCTCTAAAGAATTTACTGCAATTTATAACTGTACTACATGACAGTAGTGAAATTATTTACACATAATATTGCAGTCACACTGATGAAGTGCATGCCATATTTTATATTATATTATTAATTAATATTATATTTTATATTCCTTAGGTCTTACCTAAAATAGGGAAGCTAGCTTAATGGGACTAACCTGATAAACAAAGGATGAATGAAAAAATAAATTAAACTATTAATAATAAATTTCCATTAAATCCTAGTACACACATATATATATATATATATATATATATATATATATATATATATATATATATATAAATCCAGGATCCTGTCTGTGCCCGCTCCCAGTGGGGGGGGGTGAGCCCCATCCCCTGAGATGGTTCCACCTGAAGGTAGTGCAGGACCACCAGAAGAGGATGTCTCGGGGTGGGTCCCAGATGTGCTGGGGCCTGGTCCCATGGCCAGATGAGGTGGGAGAGGTGGATCTACTGGGAACGGCCTTCCAAAACATGCTATTGTGTTGCAGTTTTAGAACATATGTGGGTTAGTAATAGTCAACACAATCCAGGATTAGTTATAACAGCATGCATAGATATTTCCATTAAACCAAAACACCAGATCTGAAACAGTTGCATAGCAAACAGAACACATGCATATTTGGAACCACAGTGGCCATTACAATGGCATCCAGGTTACATTGATAGCAACAGGCCACCAATGATAGTGCTTCAACATAGATCATGAATAGAAACACATTTCAATATTTGTTGAACAATAGGATATATGTCCCAATAGTAGATTTGGTGTAAACATACCCATTGATTTGTGTGTTTAGATTATTGTTGCAGATATGGAGGGGGGGAGATGTCAATTAACAACTATTATATCCTTGCAGTATGAGGTCCTCTGACCTTTCTCCCTGTTTATGTGTTCCAGGTACAATGTCCCATATATTTCTCCCTGCATATACACCACAGGAGAATGATGTTATCATAAACTTCATTGTACTACACCACAGAACCCTCTTTGGATGCAGTGCCCATGTTCTGCAGGAGAGGACCGCCCTGTGAAATGAGCTCATCCACAGGGTAAATGATGTCAGCCTGCATAACCACAGTTATGAGCAGGTGCAGCATCATTGCACTGATCTCATCCGCCATGCCCATCAGCATGTTGCTGCAGGTAGGAGGGACCAGCTAGCCAGAGGTGGGGGTCATGCAATCCAGCCCCCACTGATTCATGCTGAGGAGCTCCTCACCAGCCTTGGGGCACCCACCCACCAGCCAAGCCAGGAACCTGAGGATAGCATTGTGGAGATGGGTGCCACCCACACAATGGACAAGAAGTGTGCAGGTAAGGCCCCAGGGCACATTAGTAGGCCACTGTTGCTTATCCATCTTCATCTCTAAAGTATCTTCATGTATATGTCAGATAACATAGTCTGTTGCTGCAGTGTAGTAATGAACAGATGTGCATAATCTCTAATATTGTGGATTTGTACTGTTGATGTACTGAAATGCTGATCCCATCCTGTACCAATGACACAGGTGTGGCTACTGACATTACATCTCTCACACAATTATGTAGGTCACTCTGGTATACAACTGGGGCAGCACCCTGTAGTTGGTGAGTATGGAGTTGTTTTGTTCAGGTTTGCCAATACACCAGCCATGTCATGGCTGTGGTATTTGCCATGCACACATTTAATACACTTACCCATAATGCATGCTGTACATGTTCACTTACTGTTGCTGTTAACTGCACTGCATCACAGTGGTCACCATGGTGGCATATCTGAAGGGTATGTAGAAGTTCTGCAGTATACCTAACAACCTGTCAGTGCAAGATGTGTGGACAGAGATGAAAATAATGGTGGGACAAGTGGCCTACAGTAGGGACATGTCTGAAACATTACCCTTATAGAGTGGCTACAACAGTGTATACACCACTATTATAATGGCAACTGTTACAGATCTACACAACGGCAAATCACATTACCACATTCCACACTTCTTACGACCTGTAATGTGATCCTAACATGAGCAATGAATGTGTAATATGGAATCCTATGTTAGGACAACAAAGATGGAGAATACATACCTTAACAAACACTGAAAGCATATGTGTTCACACACTCCAAATAACATATTGTGGAAGCAGCTTTTGAGGTACTGACAACATTCACTCTTCTTGAGTACACACCTTCAGTCAAGTACAGAGCCTCAATGTCACACCAAGTAATGGTCTACTGTCCAAGAAGTATGTCCATGACATTTGCCCAGTCACCTGCAACAGAGGCAGCCGTGGCTTGCACACATCTTACAAACCATGGAATGGATCCCATATCCAAAAGGTAGCACTCAGGAGTGGGAGAAGTAGCTTTACCTCACCATTGCATATACCATGGCAAAGAGTGCCGACAGTCGTGTATGTGACTATGAAGTATGGGACAATATTAATGTAGAAAATGAACAGATGCCCATCCAAGACAGATGACAACACATGTTGCAAACTGGTCATGGAGGCTGCCCAAAAACATGCAACAACACTGAGGGATTTGCAGGAATGTCTAGCAAGTGCTGCCTGTACAGTACCTGTGTCACCAATCACCTGGAATCTGCATAAGTGTGGCCTATGGTTTAGAGTAATCAGATGGAAGAGTTGTTCTACAGAAAACATCATCCAGGGCTGTCTATACGTAGAATATGCATAACATCAAGTGTCCCAAAGGCATGTGTTGCAATGTGTAATGGTGTACTGAGGCCAAAACTAAAACATACAGACAGTATTAATAAAGATACATGTGGTGCACAAGCAGCACCTCACTCCACCTCCACCTCAGGCCCACCATCCCCATCTTTACCTTGCTGGTGCCAGTGTACACCTTTAGGTTTGCTGTTCATTAGCAGGAACTAGTCTGGTGGACATGACATTCTGAATTTGGAACACTGCAAAATGGCACTCATGTGTGGCCCATAGTTGTTAAGCATCTGCAATAAGGCTGAGACACCACAGTGAACTGAAGCATACATCCAAAGCATGCATACGTACATACAAATCTGGCAATGTTATTATAGAAGATTACCAGCTTGTTGAGGTTGTTTTTAGATAGATTCTTGTTTATAGGAAAGGCATAGAAGAGAGTTGAGATAAGGTTGGTGTGGGCAATAGCAGTTCTAGCTATGGGAGTAAGGAAGGGTTTAATTTTATAGAGGGAGCCTAGTTTTTGGTTAACTGATTTTATTGTGGTGTTGATATGAGTATCATAGTAAAGATTGTGGTCAATAGTTACTCCTAAGAGTTTAGTGGTAGTGTCAGCAGATATGACTGTGCCATTATTAGATTTGATAATGAAGTCAATTAGGGTGGACTTTTGTGTAGGAGTAAAGAGCAATAGTTTAGTCTTTTTGGGGTTAAGGAGGAGACGACGCTATAAAAAAACATTCTTCTACTAACTCAAACACATTTTGGGTTAGGGATTGTAGTTCAGATGGACCTGTAGCTGAGGATATTAATGTGGAATCATCTGCGTATTGTATGCATGTAGCTTGGGAGATAATTATAGTTAGATCGCTTATAATGATGGAGAATAGAAGAGGGCCCAAAATAGAAACTTGAGGTACACCAAGGGTGACAGGAAGGTGGGTGGATAGACTGTTATCCCAAAGCACTGCCTGTTGCCTGTTATCTAAGTAGGACTTGAACCACTGTAGTGCTTGAGTATCAAGTGAGAGGGACGTAATATTCAACAGTAGCTGATGGTTAATCATGTTGAATGCTTTTGAGAGATCAATAAAGATTGCAGAGGACAGGGTGTTATTGTTGCGGTTTTTGTTAATGTGGTCAGAAAATGATAGGAGGGCAGTAGTGGTGCTATGGAAAGGTCTAAAGCCATGTTGAGAGCTACCTAATAGTTTATTTTGGAGAAGGTGGTCTAACCGTTGATGGTGGATGCATTTTTCCATGATTTTAGCTATGGGAGAGAGTACGGCAATTGGACGAAAGTTAGAAAGTTCTGTTGAGTTGCCACCTTTGTGTAGGGGGATTATATAGGAGACTTTCCAGATGGATGGGATAGTACCTTCTGTTATGGTTCTATTTATTAGGATTGAAATAGGGTAAGCAATAACTTTAGCTGCTATTTGCAGATATTTAGCAGGTAAGAGGTTAGCAGAGGGAGTAGAAGGTTTGAGTTTTTGAAGAAGGGTACAGATGAGCAATGTAGGCACAGGTTGTAGTTGAAAGTAGGAGGTTAGTTATTTGAGGAGGAGGGCATATTAGAGGATACAGGAGGTAGAGAGTTAGCAAGTGACTGGATGGCTTCAGTAAAGAAGATATTAAAGGTATCAGCAATTTGCTTGGGAGTCTCTTGGGCAATTCCTGATGGGTTTGGTGTCTTAGAGCTGCCTGGATGTAGGAGTCTATTGATACCTGACCAGAATTGCTGCGGTCTATGTTGATTGGTCTGTTGAAGTTGAAAGTAGAAGTTTCTTTTATCTAATAGTATTGATGCTTTAGTAGAATTTCTAAGCTGTTTAAAGGTTAAAATGATCAGATGGGTCTTTAGAAGTACGCCATTTGGCCCCAATTTTTTTTCTTAGAATTTTTTGCTTAATTTCCTTAGTAAGCCATGGAGCAGTTTTGGTACTGTTCCTAAGAGTGCAAGAAGGGGCATGGTAGTCCAAGATTTCTAGGAACATAGAATTGAAGTATGCCACTGCTTCCTCTAGGTGGAGGTGTTTTAGGGGTGACCAATTGCACACACTGAGTTCATTTTGGAAATGTTCAGGGCTAAAATATTTATTGGAGCGAGTAGTTCTAAAAGTTGAAGGGTAGGGAATATTACTCTTTTGTCTAATTATATAAGTTAGTGAGTGATCACTAATGTCATCTGGCAGGATGCCTGACATATATTTTGGGGACTGAGTATTTATTAGAATCCAATCTAAGGTGCTTTCTTTATAGGTAGGTTTATGGATTCTAGTGGGTGAGGTGATAGTTTGGGAGAAGCCATGTAGGTTTATGTGGTTAGTTGGGTTATTGGTATTACAGGTATTCCAGTCTATATTAAAGTTGCCTAGCAGTATGGTTTCTTGTGGATAGTTAGTGGAAAGCCAGCTAAGGAGATTTTCTAGGGAGGTGATGTTATTACATGGAGGAAGATATGAGCATATAATGTAGATGGACTTACACATGTTTAGTTGCAGCTTAGTGATAAGAATTTCAGTATTGGTATCAGATGGTAGGTGGGTATCTAGTAGAGTAACTTGGAGCCCTGCTTTATATATTAAGGCTACGCCCCCACCCTTCTTGTTAAGGTGATCCAATCTTAAAATACTGTATCCTGGAGGGGTGATTTCATAATCTCGGGTTGCTAGTTTTAACCATGCTTCGGTTAGGCATAGGATGTCAAAGTCATGTACTACCAGTAGAGCATGAAAGTAAGTCACTTTATTATTTACACTTCATATATTTAGCTGAGCTATGAAGAGGGAGTTAGGAGGCCTTGTAGGGTGTGAAAGGAAGGGGGAGAGGGTCTAACTGGGTTAGCAGGACTATTATTGGTAGGGCCATGATTGGGATGTATGTCACCATCCAGTAGGAGGTGTTGGTGTAGTCTATATGTGTGAATTAGAGAAAGATTCAATATGTTATGGGTTCTCTTGACTTGGTAGTGTTTATAGATAATATTGATAACTCTATGATACTTTGGAAGGAGATGGTTGTAGATGTAATGATGTGTTTAAAGGTGGCTGATAAAGCTGGTAGGGATGTTTGTTTAGAGGGCTGGTGAAAATTAGAGTAGCTAGGATGTTCATAGGCAGTTAGGATATAGGGAAGAAAAAGGAAAGGAAGAATTGAGAATAGGAGTAGGTGTTTGATGTATGCTGATATGGGTGAAATAGGTATTGTGATGAAAACATTGAAGGTAGAGAGTGAATAGGTGAAGTATGTTTTGAAGTGGGAGGCGTGATGTAGTATGATGGGAATACCTTTAATGAGATGTGGAATGGGATTGGATAATGGGGCTGTGGGAGTGGCTAGGGAGGTATAAGGCTAGGAGCACTGGGGGTGAGTGGGAATTGGGGGTAGGCTAGGGGAGCAGAGTGAGCCCGTAGGGTGAACGGAGTGGGTAGAGCCAAGATGAAAAGGAAGAAGGCAGGTAGTAGGAAAACAATAAATTAAAGTGAAAGGTAGATTCAAAGTGGGGTATTCAAGGAGGTAAAGGACTTACTAGTGATTAAGAGGGAGAGATGAATAAAGAGTAACAGAGAGAGTAGGGATGGGTAAAGGTGGAATAGGATACAGATAAAGTACCTGGTTAAAAACTTACTTTCTAAGTAGCAATAGAACTGCTAGGTGATGGAGGTCTTATGCTGCCCTCTAGTGGTCAATCCATATAATATCACAAAGAGAGAAACATGAGAGCTGTAAGGGAGAGGAGAGATTAAAAGCAGAGGGAGAATCTATAGACTAGGCTAACGATAGATATAGGGGGTACAAAGTGGGAGACTATGGCTGCTGGTTGTCCTGGCAGGGAGAGCACACTAGAACCAATTTTCAGGAAATAGTTACAAATTATAGGAAGTGAGAAGCAGGTTACACATACTTTACTGTCCTGTTCTTGCTTCCTTCGGTCAGTACAGCATAGGAGAAATATAGGTTCATTTCCTGCACTGGGATGAGGTGTTAGACTCTGTTTTTAAAGTCTGGTTATGTCTATAGAGCTTGGGCAGCCAGATGGAGATGATCACTGAGAGGTTTACAATGACAGGATAGTGTCTAGCATAGAGAGAATACAGAGAGAGAAGAATGTCATGGGAAATACAGTGCAGAGACACACATATAGAAGCTTCAAACAGTTTATCAAACACAGCTATAAAATAATGCAGGCTAACACTTATAGAAATATTGCAAAAAAAATGTATAAAAAAATGGTAAGTGTACTGGGTGGAACACATCAAATGTTTGTGAATAACACACACCCACAGAGGCTTTGGTATTGATTCAATACACAGAGAATACTGTACACATGGATGAACTTAATTTTGCAGTGAACTCATTTTGGCCTATTCTACCAAGACAAAATAGCCAAAACATCACATCAGTAAATAATCAGTCTGACAGTTTAATGTCATTGACGATGGTACTGGCAGGGTATATGTCCTCTTCCCCAAAGTAGTGCAATCCTGGAGTTGGTAAACATAGGTGTGCTGATGTGGGTGGCACAGCCCTCCACTTTGGAGGGTGTGGGGTGGCGTAGAAACACACATAGTGTGATTAACATCTACTTAACCTGTTAACATAAACTGTACAGTATACAAACTGAAAAAAACAGCAACTGAGTGTAGCAAACAAGTGCTTTTAGTCTAGCTCAATGGCTAGACTTCCTCAGGCAATTCCAAATTGTAACAAAGTGATATTTAAATGTTAAATAAATTAATCACATGACTTTTACATGTAATTATATATAATTAAATTGTCTGTTTAAATTTAAAAAGACCACTATCACCAAATAAATGCTGTTAATATATATATAAGTAGTTCTTCCTACTATCAAAATATTTTAAATAACTAATTAACTCACATTGTACAAATAGCTGTCACATTAAAACAAGTACCTAACTTGTATAAATGAAAGTATTCATAAAGATACTCATAAACATACTCATAAAAATACTATTGAGATGCAATACCTAACGATATCATTTTTAACCATCACCGTCATTAAAAAAAAAAAAAACTGTTACAGTTGTGTCATATAAAAGAAGGGTAATAATTTGCTAAACTTAAAAATTCACACCACATGACTATGGTTAAAGTAAATCATTTTACCTCAACATACTTTTTAACCGCAAATATGGCAAAATAGTACAAGCTTCATTTAAACCACGATGTTGATGGGCATTCAAACGGAGTTGCCATAATAACTCCAATTGTGCCAAAAATAGTGAAGCAGGTCAATTATTGTCATCTTGTTTTACTTGATCAATAATCAAGAACTTAAACCAGTGGGGTGGTGCTGTGGAAATGTGTCTAGCCAGTGCATTTTCTGTCCTTCCCTTCCTAATTGCATACAAATGTTCACAAATTCTTTCTTTAAATTTTCAGTCAGTTTTCCCGACATAGAAAGCAGGACAGAAAACGCACTGTGCAAGATATATTACCATTTTACTACTACAGTTGTACCTACCCTTAATTAAATACCTGCAGTTGTTAACAGTAAAATACTGGCCTGTTGCTACAGTTCCACAATAATTACAACTTTCACATTTAAACATTCCTGGTGTTCTAGTAGTTCTAACTAATGAAGTCTCTGCAAGATTTTTCAAGTTCCTACATTTCTTAAATGTGAAAGTTGGTTTAACACCTATTTCCTGAACAATATCAGATTAATTTATCAAAATGTTCCAATTTTTATAAATAATTTTCTTAATACCTACTGCATCTACACTGAAAGTCAATGTAAAACTAATGTTGTATGGTTCAAATATTTCCTGAGTTGTTGTACCATTGGCTCTACTTAATTCTTCATTATCATACATTAGTTCCACATTTTCAATATTTACATTACTATTGTTATCCATTTTATTTAAAATCGGTTGATAGAACCCTATTTGGCATTTAGTTGATACCTCTAACACCAGTTCATAAATAAATTCAATAGGGTAACCCCTTTGTACAAACATTTCAGTTAAATTGCATTCGACATAAAAGTCTTGGATCATAGAAATCATTCTGGCTGCTCAAACTAACTGTCCCTTAACCACTGATCTTTTAGTGGAAAAGGGATGAGCACTTGTATAGTGCAAAAATGAATTACAATAAGTATTTTTACTATGTATTTTTGATGTATAAATGTTGTAGTCATTGGGAAGGATTCACGATGGCTTGCACGGAGTCTAAGAGCCGTGTAAGACTCCATGCAGCCATCGCGATCCAGGAACAGCCCGAAATCCCATGTAAGAGAAAGCTAAAACGACTCTTACATGGGCAGGGCGTGGATATGCTAATCACCAAACTTGCAGCCGAAAGACATGCAAATGAGGTAGATTAGCGATCCACAAAGCTCAAACCAGCCCGTGTAAGAGTCGTGTTAGCTGCAGAAATGTACTCAGTTGACAACTGAGTACGTTTCTGCAAATAACACAATGGAGCCATGTCAGCTCCAAATAAAGGGTGCATATGTGTCAGGCAGCATGCCAATGGCCAAATATGTGGCCATTGGCAAGGTACCCTGATGCAAATATGAGAAAAAATTAAATTTTTTTTCGGCCGATGTTTAAACGCAGCGCAGCCCAGCGCAAATGGGCTGCGCTACATAAAACATAAAAAGTAAGGTTATAAACCCACAAATGTGGGTTTTATGCAATGCATGGATATACAATGCAGGGACCAGCAGACCAAAAACAACATGGCCACCGTTTAGTGGTTGCTAAGGGGGGAAGCTGAGTCTAAGACATGTAACTAAGCATTAGTAGGCAATCCTGTGAAAATGAGTGTTAGGATACTGAATCCCACTGTCACATAGCAAATGAGCACATTCCGAGTAGTGTAAGAGTTACATAAGGGGGAGGAACAGAGTAGGAGATAGGTGACATCACAGGGGGGAATGGCAGAAAGAAATGCAGTTCATTGGAGGTCAGTGTTACGTGACAGATATCAGACACATATCATGGAAAGAGGAGTGTCACAAGATAAGCATGGGAAAGTCAAGAAATGGAAGGTGTACACTGTTGCCAACACCAAAGTTTCTTGCTGGTCGTGCATGTGCACGTGTGTGCGCCAGGAGGCGCGAGTAGGGCAGTGTGCGCGTGTGTAAGGTAGACTGAGCATGTGGGAGCCTGTAGGCAAACTTGTAAGACTGTTTGCACTGGTGTGTGCGCATTTTAACCTGAATAAGTAGATTCTAATCTGTGTAAGCATGTGTGCGCACGTGTAAGCCACTGTGAGCGTGATTCCGCTGGTATGCGCGTTGCTCCCCCCTGAGTAAACAGAAAGGAAAAAGGAAGCAACAGAAATAGTAGGAAGCTAGCAGGGAATACTGCTGGAGCTAACAGGTGAAAACAATTAGAAGCAGGCAATTACACAGGCAGAATACTAGCCCAGCCCAGCACTTAAAAGTCTGCAAACAGCAGTGCAGTATGATTCTCTCAAGAGACACTGCAAGACAGGAGTAAGCTATTAGAAGTGAAAACTGAAAAAGCTTCACTCAGACCAACAATGATAGGGGCTGCCATAGCTGTCATAAGGAGACATAGGCGACTTGCTGAGGGTGGTGACAATGCAAATTCTGCCAGACAACCCACAGTGAGGAGACGGAGAAGAGTGTACAGGCCCAGGTTCACCTACCAGGGGTTACATGAGCTGGAGATAGTGGAGCGCTATAGAGTGGATAGAGACCTCCTGCAGTAAATTGTTGAGCTGTGCAGGCCACGCCTCACACACAGAACCAACAGAGGGGAACCCATCCCAGTGGAAACCAAGGTATGTGTTGGCTTAAGAATACTAGCAACAGGTACCTTCCAGAGACCAACTGGTGATATGATGGGGATCTCACAGGCATCAACATCCAGGGTACTGCACCAGATCCTGGATGCCATGTTAGCACATGTCGGGGATCATGTATATTTCCCCAATTCCCGTGAGGCATTGGCCATCAATATGCGTCTCTTCCAGCAAATAGCGGAATACCCTGAGGTAGTGGGTGCAATAGACTGCACGCATATACGCATCAAAGCACCAGCTGGTGAGCAGGGTAGGGCCGACATTAACCGCAAGTGCTTCCCCTCCATCAACTGCCAAGTTGTGTGTGATGCCCAGGGCATAATAATGAATGTGTGTGCTGGCTGCCCTGGAAGCTACCATGATTCCCATATCTGGCATCTGACGCAGCTGTACCAGACATTTGCCAGTGGGGACATCCCACATGGTCACTTAGTAGGGGATGCTGGATATGCACTGGAGCCGTGGCTGATGACACCCATCAGAAATGCACACACACCTGAACAGAAACGGCATAATGAGGCACACGCACAAACACGAAATGTAATCCAACGTGTGTTCGGGCTGCTCAAGTCATGGTTCCGGTGCCTGGACACATCTGGTGGAGTCTTGCAGTACTCACCAACTACATGTACCCAAATTGTCATGGTATGTGCTATGCTACATAATATGATTCTGCGAAAACAGCTGCAGCAGGATCAGCATAGGGCTGGGCCAAACAGCCCCCCACCATTGCCAAGTCAATCACAGGCAGAGCGTGACTCGGAGGAGGAACAACCTGAGCCTGCCCCAGTAGGCAGAAGGAGGCGTGCCCAGTATGCTTTGGCCTAGGCAAAGTGGCAACGCATAGCACATACACTGGCTCAGTAGGGACCCTAGAAATGATACCTCTTTCCGACTCACACATATAGTAAAAGGGACGCCTAAGTTGACACAACCTGCTTTCAAACATGTACAGGGAGTGTAGTATGTGCATCCAACATAGGCAGCCCTGCAGCACCACCTGAGGCATGATTGCCATGTGTTAAGCAATGTAACACCATGTAGTATATGCAAACTTGATGACCCTGACTAACATACTACCTTCACCAAGCATGATGCCACAATATGAAGATGAGATGATCAACTGCAATAATTGGCTGAAGTATTGCTGTTAGTCAAAGGGGATCCAATGCGTGCCAGCCTGGGATGACATGCTGAGCACGACATGATGCTCCACCTGCTAGGGGTGGTGTGCACCTATCAGTCCTGGCCTTATGGATACTGGCAAAGGCTGTTGTTACCTCCAGCGTGCTGTGAATTGGTAAGGCTCAAAACACAAACCCACCTCCATAGGTATCATAAGGGATAAGAACCTAGATGCAATGCTACCCAATGCCAGAAGTCTAAACAGCAAGATGCATGCAGTCTAAACTCCCCTCAGCATGGAGAATGTTGATATCTGTTCTGTAACAGAAAACTGGGTCAAGGCTCACAACAGCACCCTAGCACTACCAGGTTATACCTCATACTGTGCTTTACAGCCCCAAAACATGGAACAAGCTACAAAAGGAGGGTGACTAGCAATAATTGTCAAGGATAACCACACCCCCATGTTGGTACCACAACAGGAAGCAGCATGGACTAGCCATGGACAAGTAACAGTGGCTAAAACTGCCTCTCAGTTCATAGCCTGCTACAGACTACCATCCTACACCAGAAACTGCACTTGGCCTATGTTGGAATACATGAATATATCAAGCTCTCCAAACCACATTATATTGGGTGACTGAAAATACCCAAACATAGACTGGGAGCATTATTCTAGCTCCAACACCCTAGGACAAAGGTTCCTAGAAACCATAAACTAAAATGCTCAGGAACAACGTACCACTCCCACAAGAGGGGTAAGCATACTGGATGTGATAATCAGCAACATGGGTACTGTATGGCCAGATGAGAAGTGTATCCCTCACTGGTAAGATCAGACCACAGAGTAATCACACTGGATATACACATCCCGACCACAGTCCCTGGCCAGAAAACCACAGTGAAAAACATGTGTAAAGTAAATTTTGCACTCCTCCAAACTGATGTGGAATCCAGTAAAGGCCCTGTGCCTCTGCAAAATATGGGCCACACCTCAGAACCCGTTATACATGCATTCCATGAACACTGCCAGGAATGCATGGATTATGCAATCCCAAATAAAACCAAGACACAATGCCATACACACAGGCATCTGGCATGGTGGACCCCAGCCATTACCAAACCATGCAAGAGAATGAGGAAGCTACTACATGATAGAGCAAACCTAAAAAGGGAAGTAATCTCTGATCAGTATTATGGCAATAAAATATGTCCACTCATACAATCCACTAAGGCCAGCTACAACAAGTTGAATCTGTGAATCTTGAGGCAATGTTACACCAGCCCCATGTACACAGACAACCCTCTCCTCCCCCAAGAAATACAAATATATGTGAGAGATGCAACCATTTATCCAAACCGGAGGCTGAGCTCTCTCAACTCAGTACTGTCAAAACTAGTCAGGAGGAGAAGGTAACCACACACACCACAAACCCAGTCTCACATAGACCTATCACAACTGCAAACCAAAGACATAAACACAGAAAAACATTCCCAGAGGCTCTAATTACAAACACACCACATCAACAGAGGCCTCCAAAGCAGACACCCAAGCAACTACTACCTCCAAACATAGCACATGCAACACATAGTACACAACGCTGGTGTGCCAAACAGTCACAGGCCAGAAGGAGAAACAACATGCCTGATACAGTTGTAATAGGTGACTCCATAGTCAGACACACTGCTGTCCCGCTCACCAGACTGAACAAGGGAAAGGGTACAGTAAGCTGCCTGTAGGCTGCTACAATACGCCACATAACACAAGCATGCAGGTCACCTCAAAACAAGTAGAAATATGATGCAGTCATTGTCCATGCTGGTGTGAATTACCTGAGACGTACCTCCCCAGACTACATGAAAAGAGACATAGATGAGCTCTCCAATTATGTAGGCCAGGCCAGTATGACTCTGACCTTGAACAGCATCCTACCTTCACCAAGAATGATGCCACAGTACAAACACAGAATGATCAGCTCTAACAAGTGGCACAATTACTGGTGTCATTCCAAGGGGATCCAATGTCTGTCCGCTTGGGATGTCATGCTTGACAAGCCACGCTGCTTTGCCAGGGATGGTTTGCACCTGTCACTCCTGGGCATCTGGATATCGGCTAAGGCTCTTGCCACCTCCATAGAGCCTTTTGTAGGCAAAGCTGAAAAGACTAACCCACCTCCCTAGAAAACATAAGTGGAAAGAAACATAAGGGTAATGATGCCCAATGCCAGGCGTCTAAACCTCAAGATGCATGCTCCCGAGGCCCTCCCCAGTATAGGTTCATAGGTTCATAGGTTCATACTAGGCTATCTGCCCGAGGGCATTTACAAGCCTAGCCCATCGTTTTGTGGCTTACGCCACCCCTTTAGTATGGGGAACTATACCCATTATTTTGCTGTGCCTCTGTCGAGCAGTGACACTGAGGTAATCCCTGGGGAATATCTGCGATCTCCCATCCATTGGTCAAGATTTCTCTTGAACAAGGCCAGCGAGGTGCTCTGCCTCACATGTACCGGGATTTTGTTCCACAGCATAGGGAGTCTTTGGGTGATGAATCTATCCCTCCAGCACGTCCTATTAATAGCCGTGTCAAGGTTTAATTCTCCCGCCCTTGTGGCTCTGATGGATCTAGATTTTTTGAGGTGAAGCATATTCATCAAATCTGGGTTTGACATGGCCCTGTATGTTAGGCAAAGGTCACCTCTGAGCAGCTGCGACTGAATAGAGCTGGAGTTCTTTCAGTCGGGCAGCATAGGACAGATTTTTGAGACCCTTTATCCTTTTGGTGAGGAACTTTTGTGGCCTCTCCAGCTGCTGCAAGTGTCGGGTCAGATACATTCAATGGGGCATTGTACTCAATCATTGGTCTGATGAGTGATGAGTAAAGGGAGACTATGACCTCCCTTGATCTAGATGAGAATCCCTTCATGATAAGGTGGGCAATGTAGAAGGTCTTCCTAACTACTTTAGCTACATGGGTGTCGAATGACAGACTACTATCAACCTGGGTCCCCAGGTCCCTGATGACTTCTTCTGTGCTCAGTGGATTGCCACCTATTTGGTAGCTAGGGGTAACCTTGTTTTTCCCGAAGGGTATGACTATGCATTTTTTGGCATTTAACTTTAGGCCGTGGCTCTGGCACCAGTTATCCGTTTCTGTGAGACCCTTCTGAAGGATATCTGTGTCAGATGTGTTTTCTACTATGGCGCCCAGTTTGCAGTCATCTGCAAACTTTGTCAGCCATAACCCTCCTGTGGATGCTTGTACTTCGGAAAAGTAGATGCCAAACAAGAGTGGGCCCAGGACTGAGCCCTGTGGGACACCACTTGTGACAGGCTTTGAGTCTGACATGGCGCCAGCAACTCTGACCCTGTGGGTTCTGTCACTCAGCCAGTTTGCAACCCATCTTGTGATGTATGGGTTGACATTTAAGCTGATGAGTTTTTCAATGATACCCGAGTGGGGTATTGTATCGAAGGCCTTAGCCAGATCGAGGTAGGCTGTATGGACTGCCTTTCCCTCATCAATGGCTTTGGTGACTGTTTTGAAAAAGTCAACCAAGTTTAAAAGGCATGATCTGCCTTTGACAAAGCCAAACTGGGTTGTATCCAAAGTCTGCAAATTCCCTATGTCTTTATTTATGAGGTCCATTATGATCCTCTCCATGGCTTTGCAGATAAGGCTTGTCAAGCTAATGGGCGGTAATTTCCAGGGTCGGTGGAGGCACCCTTTGTGAAGTGGTACCACAGTTCCAGTGCCACTCCTGGGTATGCATCCAGAGGTAAGACTTTGATTAAACAGCTGTCCTAGCTGTGGGTTTAATTCCTCATTGAGTTCATGGAGCACACAGCCGGGGACACCATCAGGTCCCATGGATGCTGTGTTTTTGCTTTGGAGAGAGCAGTTCTCACTTGAGCTGGAGATGTTTGGGGGCTGCAATCGTTTGGTATAGATATCTCTCCTTTGGGGGAGGGGAGAAGTTTGCACTGAACCTGTCAGCCAGTATGTTGGCAATGTCTGTAGGATCAGTAATCTTCACATCATTTTGAACTAGCTCTGAGCATATCTGGGAGTTTCCTCCCAGGTTTCTAACATAGCTAAAGAAGGCCTTATGATTGTCTTTTGAGTCTTTAGCTATTTTTCTCTCGAAATTTGCTTTGGATGATTTTATGAGAGTTCTTAGTTTTTTACTTATAGTGATCAAGGGTGTCTTACCTTTTAAGGATTTTGCTCTATCTTGTAGTAGCTTCCTCCTTTTGTTGTAGAGTTTGTTTATGGCTGGGGTCCACCAGACTGGACGCTTGCCTTTGGTACAAAGAGTCTTTGTTTTGCTTGGGATTGCCTTATCCATGCAGTCCTGCAGGTGCTGGTAGAAGGCATTTGTAAGTGATTCAGCGGCTTGAGTACTGTTTTCCGCTGGCTCAGGGGCCTTAAAGGAGACCACACTAGTCTTTAGAAGTGTGAAGTCGGCTTTTGAGAAGTTCTTTACTGTGGTCTTTTTTATTTCAGGGGGGGTGGGATGAGGACCTCAAGCGAGATTAGTTTGTGGTCTGATCTCACCAGTGAGGGGTACACCTCCGGTGTTGAACATTGTGCTCCCATGTTCGTGATGATGAGATCAAGTATGTTATCTCCTCTTGTGGGGATGGTGACTAGTTGTTCCATGGCATTTGAGTTTATGAATTCCAGGAACTTTTGGGCTAGGGTGTTTGGGCTTGAGTAGTGTTCCCAGTCTATATTAGGGTAATTGAAGTCACCTAGTATGATGGTGTTTGGTGATACATTTATCCCCTCTAGTGTTTTCAGGAAGGCCATGTGAGGTTCCTGAGTTTGTGAGGGTGGCCTGTAACATGCTACAATTTGCAGAGCAGTCTTGCCTATGGTTAATTGCACCTGGATGGTCTCCGATGCATCGTGCGTTGCCACCAGTCTTGAGGTGTGGGTGTCCTTGATGAGTATGGATACCCTCCTTTCTTGGTATTGTCCGGATTTTGGGGCCGGAACGCATGATATGAGGTAAAACCTGATAGTGCTGGGGTGCTCTCAGGAGCCTTGAACCAGGTTTCTGTCACAGCACAGACATCGATGTTCTCCATACTGAGAAGGGCCTCGAGTGCGTGCATTTTGAGATTTAGACTTCTGGCATTGAGCAGCATTACCCTTAGTTTTTTTCCTTTTTTGTGTTCTAGGGTGGTAGGTTTAGAATTTGAGCCTTGCCTAAAAAAGGCACTATGGGGAACATCGATGTCTGTGCAGTGACAGAAACCTGCAGCAAGGCTCCTGAGAGCACACCAGCACTACCAGGTTATACCTCATATCATGCATCTTGGCCCCAAAACCTGGAGCAAACCATAAAAGGAGGGGGAGTATCCATAATCAACAAAGATACCCACACATCCAGGTAACTGACAATGCACGAAGCATCGGAGACCACCCATGTGCAACTAGCCATAGGCAAAACTGCTGTACAGTCTGTAGCATGCTACAGACCACACTCTCACACACAGGAACCCCATTCAGCCTTCCTGAAGACACTGGACAGTATGAATGTCTCACCAAATACCAAACAAGGTACTCATAAATAACCACATAGGTGGTAATCCATTACGTATGGAAGGAGTAATCATGGACCTAGGGACACAAGTGGACAGTAACCTGTCATGTGACACTCACATTGCCAATGTGTCTAGGAAGACCTTCTATATTGGCCACCTTATCATGAAAGGAATCACATCTACGTCAACAGAGGTCATTGTGCCCCTATACTGTTCTCTTATCAGGCCATAATTTAGTACAATGCCACATTTGGGATGTACCACATCCGACACCTGCAGCAGTTAGAAAGACCTCAAAGGTACCTTACCAAGAGGATAAAGGGTCTCAAATATATGTTATATGCTGCCTGGCTGTAGACACCCCAGCTGTATGCAGTCACATACTGCCTACGCAGAGGCGTTGTATGCCTGTTGTACAAGGCCATGTCCAACACAGGATTAATGGACATGCTCCACCCCAGAAAACCCAAATCCATCAGAGCTGTGAGAGCGAGAGATGTCAACCTCAACACATAATGAAATAGGATGTGCTGGAGGGACAGATACATAACCCAGAGGCTCCCTACACCCCGGAATGGAATCCCACTCCAGGTTAGGCAGAGCCCCCTCACTGACTCTCTTCAACAGGAATCTTACCAAGTGGATGGGTGATCGTACATGTACACTGGGGGTCTTCACTGTGTCACGTCTAGACAGAGGCACAGTAAAGTAAATCCTAAATGGCCATAATATTCACATAGCAAGGGGTGGCGAAGGCCACACACACTCTGGCTAGGCTTATAAATGCCCTATGGCAGATAGCCTAGTATGAACCTATGAACCTATGAAGATACAAATTTTACAGGACACTAAGGATAATCACAAGGCTTTCTTAACTGATGGTAGGAACCTTGTTGGAAATTCACAGATATGCTCTAAATCACTCACATAATACAAACAATATACCAAACACACACACATTGCCAACATCCAACCTGACAGGTTCAGTGCAAACTACCCCCCCCCCCCAAATGTCAAATATCTATCCCAGCAGAGTGCTGGCCCCCTGACATTGCAGATGCTGAGGTAACAGCCAGCATCTACAAAGGAAAACACACAGCATCAATGGTACGAGATGGTGTCCTGGGCTGAGTCCAACATGGACTCCAAGAAGAATGGAACACCATATAACACTACTGCTCAATGTCAGCCTTACCACAGGATATGTACCCAAAGAGCAGTGTACAACAACAGTGGTCCTTCTCCACAAAGGTGTTGCCTGAATAGATACTGCAAACTACCACCCCAGAATCCTGACAAGCTTGGTCTGCAAAGCTATGGAAAGGATCAACATGTACCTCAGACATAAATATATTGGGGACCTACTGACACTGGACCCTACCCAGTGTGGCTTTCTTAAGTGCAGATCCTGCCCCTTAAACATGTTGGACTCATTTGAAACAGTCATTAAGGCCATTAATGAGGGGAATGTGGTCCACACAGCCTAGCTGGACCTTGCAAAAGGCTTCCATACAATACCCCACGTGTTCATTATAGATAAGCTCACCAGCTTAAATATAAACCCCTATGTCAGTAGAGGGGTTGCAAACCAGACCAAGGACAGAACTGACATGGTCAGAAATGCTGCAGCCATGTCAGACTACAAACCAGATACAACTGGCATCCCACAAGGCTCATTCCTGGGACCTCCCTTGTTTGGTATATATGTCCCATAGGTACAGGCCAACATGGAAGGACTGTGTCTGAACAAGTTTGCAGAGGACTACAAACTGGCCACCATATCTGACCCTCCAGCTGACACAAGCATCCCACAAAAGGGCCACATAGAAACAGACAACTGGTGCCATAGCCATGTCAGCAAGCTAATTGCAGAAAAGTGTATAGTCATCCCCTGTGGATATACAGTAAGTGCCCACCAATTACCACATAGGTGTTAACCCATGAAGTACTGAAGAAGTAATAAGAGACCTGGGGACACAAGTTGATAGATATCTTGCATTGGACAAGCATGTGGCTGTAGTGGTTACGGAAACATACAATATACCCGCCTAATCATGAAGGTAGTCAGATCTAGATCAGGGGAGGTCATTGTGGCTCTGCAGTCATCCTTCATCAGCCTCACAATTGAGTACAATGGCCTCTGTGGGATGTACCTCAGCAAATACCCCCATCAACTGGAAAGACCCCAAAAGTACCTCACCAGGAGTATCAAAGAGCTCGAACAGATGCCATGTGTTGGCTGATTAAACAAACTGCAGCCTCACAACTGAGTGCAATGGCCCCTGTGGGATGTACCATAGCAGACACCTGCAGCAACTGGAATGACTACACAAATACCCCACCAGGAGGATTGCAGAGCTGTAACAGATGCCATGTGTCACCTGAGTAAAGTAACTGCAGCTCCACACAGTGCCATACTGCCTGGCTGGAGGTGAACTGTGCCTGATGTTTAGAGCCATGACCAACCTGGTATCAATGGATGTTTGGCACCATGTAAACACTGAATGCTGGTGACCTATGGAGCTGACAGGCCTGAACCCCAGCACAGACATAAACAGGACATGCCGTACTGATTGGTCCACAACCCAGAAGCTCACTCCACTCATGACTAAACTCCCACTACAGGATATCCAGGGAGTCCCTCAGTGACTGTCATCCAGAGGAATCATGATGACTGGATGGGAGATGGCAGGTGTACCCTGGATATCACCTGTATGTCATGGGTAGACAGAGGCACAGCACACTAACCGTGACATATGTCATGGCAAACACCAGTAAATGTGTGTTGAAGGACAAACACTCTCTGACTAGCATTACAAATAGACTAGGGCACATGGCCATTGTTTATCACTGTCCACACAAGTTGTGGAATACAATAACAATGTCGGACAATCATGTACTAAGCTGTCCATAGCTGAACAAAATGCAACATGGTCATATCTGTACAACTGGCCCTCAACCAGTCTGGTGTGCTCACTATAAACATTACAAGCAGTGATAGGACTGAAACCGATCATACTGTCCACCACAGTGAAAGTTTTGCACCAGTACACTATCCAACAATACAACTGTTTGGTCAGCAGGAAAGGATGATGACAACTGTATGCAAACTATCCCATGGCGACCCTGCAGGCACAGCATAATGCCTGTTAGGTTCAGACACACAGCAGTTGGGCAGTAAGAACACAACCTGATGTCCAACACTCAACTGTACATGTGATATATAGATGGCGTCCACACACAAACAGAAATGTGGTGGTCCACAGATCCAAACATAAGGAAAGGTCACACTGGGCATGCTCGCACTTAGATAAATGAGATGTGGCAGTCAAGAAACCATACAGACTGTGAACTGGGCATGCTCACATACTTAGGCCATGTCACAGTTCAGCAGTTGCACACACATATCTGGCATTTCTATGTGTTAACACAGGAACCTCCCACAATACAGACATCTGCCCAGTGCACACAGTGAAGTTACAACAGAGACATAAGTAAAGTACTGGATCCCACTCATATGCAAACATCTCCCACAGTACACATGTTGTTTATAGAGATAGGGAAGGCTATGGCAATAAAGACCCACAAACAGTATATGAGCAACAGATACATGCATCTGACAGGTAAACATATGGCCGTAGAGTGCAATACCTGACCGTTGTCCCTAGGGAATACAGAAGGCTATCCACAGTGTATTTGGTGTCTGCCTCCACAGGACAGTAGGTCACTGTGCCTGTGCAAAGTTAATGCATAGATATGCACTCCCCCTTACTGATGGATAGTAACAGATGTACATACCTCTTCATCCATAATGATGTCAGCACTCTATACATATGCCAGGAGCAGAAATTATACCCAGTAATGTGAATAGTGCGCTCCGCTACTGCGTCTCTAACAAGTGTCATAACATAGTTAGGTAGGGGTTTGAATCCTGCAAGTGACTGTGTATGGGGGAGTAGTGTGTGCAATTCCATGTGTATGAGAAATGTCCCTTTTGGCAACTTTTACTACACAAAACATGCTGCATATTCCACTGTCTAAACACTGATGATGTCAGCACCCTATAAGTACAGCAGGAGAAAGCATTCCCCCCAGTAATGCAAATAGTGCACTCTGCTAATGCGTCTCTCACTAGAGTCATAACATAGTTAGGTAGGAATTTGAATCCTACAAGTGCCCAGTGTGTGTGTGACTGTGTATGGGGGGAGTAGTGTGTGCAATTCCCTGTGTATGAGAAATGTCCCTTTTGGCAACTAGTACTACACAAAACATGCTGCATATTCCACTGTCTAAACACTGATGATGTCAGCACCCTATAAGTACAGCAGGAGAAAGCAATCCCCCCCAGTAATGCAAATAACGCGCTCTGCTAATGCATTTCTCACTAGTGTCATAACATAGTTAGATAGGGGTTTGAATCCTGCAAGTGCCCAGTGTGTGTGTGACTGTGTAAGGGGGAGTAGTGTGTGCAATTCCATGTGTATGAGAAATGTCCCTTTTGGCAACTAGTACTACACAAAACATGCTGCATATTCCACTGTCTAAACACTGATGATGTCAGCACCCTATAAGTACAGCAGGAGAAAGCAATTCCCCAGTAATGCAAATAGCGTGCTCTGCTAATGTGACTCTCACAAGTGATAGGTAGGGGTTTGTATCCTACAAATGCCATGTGTAATTTTGTCACACAGTTTGTCCATGTGTGTGGGGTGTCGTTCCCAATATTGCATAACATACATTTTATCAGTAATGTCATTGCACACATGATGTATGTGTGCGCCACCTACACATATGTACCTGTGAACTGCAAGAGTTCCCATGTCCGAAGCCTGCCTCATGTGAATACATGGAATATGCATCAAACAACTGTATGACTGGGGTGCTCCGTGCAGGGGCTGCATGTGGTATGTGACTATACAGTGTGGGTTGTAGATGGTGTCATCCCACCAGCGAGGGATACATGATTGGTCTGGAGCATATAGTCCACATGTTGGTGATGAACAGGTGCAGCATGTTGTCACCACTTGTGGGAGTGGTAACAAGTTGTTCCATAGCAATGCAGGGAATGAATGATAAGACACCTTCAGATAGGGTCTTGCAGCTAGAATAATGCTCACACTGTATGTTTGGGTAGTTGCAGTACAACCATATAATGGTGTGTATAGAGACCGTCATATTCCCAGTGTTGTCAGGAAGGTCAAGTGGGTTTCCTGGGTATGGGAGTGTGGTGTGTGCCAGGCTATGAACCAGAAGAGAGTCTAACACACTGTGTGTTGCACATGGAGAGGCTCTGATGCTTTGTGCAGTGCCAACAACCTGGGGGTGTGTGTATCTGAGGTGCCTTTGGATACATCCCCCCTGTTCTGTTTTGGAGCATGTATAGGGGATGACAAGCATGGTATCAGGAATTACCTGACACTGATGGTGTGCACCTGGGAGTCTTGTACCAGGAGTCTGTTACTGCACGGATATTGCTTTACCCCATGCTAAGGACAGTTTCCACTGCATGCATCTTGAGGTTTACACTGCTGCCGTTGAGTAGCATTGCTATGAGTGTCCCATCCCGTGTGCTACCTGTGTAGGTGGCTATGTAATGTCAGCCTTGCATAAAAGGCAGTATGTGTGTAGGAACAGCCTCTGCCAATATACAACGGCCCATGGGTGACAGGTGCAAGCTGTCCCAAGCAAAGCAATGTGGCATGTCCAGCATGTAATCCCATACTGACAGGCATTGGATCCCCTTTGGATGTCACTGAAAGATACGTTAAGTGCAGAAACCAATGATCCTGTCTACATATTGTGGCAGCATTCATGGTGAGGGTGAGATGCTACCCAAAGCCAGGGTCATACCAACCTGTGCCACAACCTCAGAGAGCCCCTCCATGTCCCCTAACATGTAGTCCAGGGAGGTGCGTCAGAGGTCATACACACTGGCACAGACAATGACTGAGTCATACTGCTACATGCCTTGGAGTGACTGCTTTGCTTGTGTTATGTGGTGGATCATAGTGCCTGACGGGCAGCTCAGCGTGACCGTCACCTTGTTCAGCCTGGGAGCAGGACCACCGTGTACGTGTCAATAGAGGTACCTCATACAACTGTAGCAGGTGAATTGTCTAGCCATATGGCCTGAAACTGTTAGGCACACAGGCTTTGTGAGCTATGTGTCGCATGTGCTCTGCTCTGGCATAATGTTTGCTTGTGTGTCTGCTTTGCAGGTGTCAGATGCTCAGGCAGGATGCTATTCTGACAGCCCAATAATGTACCTGTGTGTGTCTGTGTTTGGATTGTGGTCGTGGCAGGTCTATGGGAGATTGGTACTGTATTCACTGTAGTATCCCACTCCACCTGACAGGGAATGCCAGTGCTGTGTAAACAGAGCTTGGCCCCCAGTTTGGCTATGTGGTTGCATCTCTCACATGTGTTGTACATGTATGGGAAGGGGAGAGGGTTGTCTGTGTACATGAGGCAGCTGTAACATTGCCACATGACTCACAGATTCACCAACTGGACCTGAGAGTAGATCGACAGGTGACCTTTGCACATGCTACCATAGCATTGTGACTCCCACACTAAGTAACGACACATAGGGCCAATGGGGAACAAGGTACTCAAGGTGACTATGTGAGGGTGTAGTGCTCCTGAATTGTTAGTGCTGGCATATATGAATGCTGCCTTGTGCAAATGTGAGGTACATCATATGCAGTGTGTTACAGGCAAGCTACATGCAAACAGGTCAAACAGTGATGTTCTGTCAAGTGACACATGGACATCAGTACAGTAAGCAACACAGATGTCACTAGGGATCCACAGAGGCACTGTATATCTGCACCGCAGGTGGAATCAGTGTTTCAGGAACATAACAGGCAAACATGCATACAAACAAAGCTACAGTCAGCAGGCCTGTATGTAGACTATGCTACAACAAACAAGGTGTACGACTTCCAGTATGTAACAGTGCATATATGCAGGCACTCTAAGCCAGTACCCAGACATTCCCAGGTCAGATGGGCTGGGTCCAGCCGCAACCCCCACAAGTGTATAGACCATGTACCTTCGTAATGTTGAATAACTGGCCTGATACCCAAGTGCTCATACCTGTAATAATACACATCTCAAATAACAGACACTGAGCCCTCACTCAGCAGTTCCAGATGTAGTATGATGTATGCTACCTGTCCTGGCACCACAGTATCCTTGACATGTATGGACACTCTCCCTCCTGTCATAGTTAGTTCTGTGTTTTGGTGCTGTTATGCAAGGTATGAGGTGTGACCTTGTAGTGCTAGTGTGCTCTTGTGAGCCTTGAACCTGCTGTGTAGTACTGCACAGATATCAACATCCTGAAACATCTGCATTGCAGAATCGTGTGTGGACAGCATGCAACTCTCAGTTGACATGGCCATCATTGAGTATAAGTATGTACATTGTTGTATCCCCTGTGCTACCTATGTAGGTGGCCATCCCTTCACAGCCTCACCACCAGTATGCAAAGATGTGCAGACAGAACACTGTGGTAATTAGTATGGGTGTATAAAACAATACAATGACATTCATACTGTAACTGCACCAGGCATGCTGGTATATACCCACAATGCTATAATTACACTGTACTGTTGTCAACATCATACTATTACAATACGTCTATGTAGTCACCCTGTGCATCAGCACCATGTTAACCTGTTCCTGCACCGATCTTACAGATTGCAGGAGGTGGCACAGTTTCATCATATGCACAGGGTATGTACCTAGTATGCCTGAGTCTGCCACTGATACAACCAATTGACATGTCTGTGTGTGTGTGTTGGTGAGGGACAGCAGTACAAGATGGGGTAATGTTGATGCAGTGTGTGCGTGTATGCGGTAGCCCTAAGTGTTATCACTCTGCATGTGTGTATGAATGCACACAGTCCCACCTCATGGCTGCCATATACAGGTGTTTGTGGACAGCTGCAGACTGTACCTGCCAGGACATACAGATCACTGTCTGTGGCCATGGACATGGTACCTGTGCCTGGCATGGGTGCTACGGACCGTATCAGGTACCAATCCACACTGGGTACTGTCATCAGAAGCAGGTGTACGTTGACTGGAGACAGATCCCTGTTGGGACTGTGCAGCACCACGTGCACATGGTCTCCTGGGGCAGTCCGATGACAGCACAGACCCAGCATTGCTGGGGCTGCTGCTGGCACTATGTGAGCGGCCGCGGCCCTGTTGTCGTCTGCGATGACTGCCAGCTGCTGTTATACGGCCACGTCGACGCCTCAACCGTCCACCATTGCCCTGGCTCATGGACATATAGTTGTGGAACAGATCTAATGTGTCCCCCCAATGTCTGTCAATGACCTCGGTAAAGTTGCGGATGGCAGCCGCAACATCACGCATACTGTCACTCATGGCTGTGCGACATGCTCTCAGCTTCCTTAGACCCTGTCTGGTGTACCGTTCCATACGTGACTGTGCCTGCATTACAGCCCGGAACATAGCTGGGGTTGAAAGACCTCTGTGGGCACGTCTGACAGGGGCGGTACGGCCACGCATGCTCCCACGAGAACCCATGGATGTCTGCCTGTGCGGTACTGTGTCAGGGCCCTGGCCATGGCTGCAGTGTGGGGATGCATGTGCCACCGGTACCACATTACCCTGGTCAATGCCTAATGTATCCTGTCCATCACCTAGGGACATTGGTGACAAAGGGTGCATTGGCAGGATGACTGTGCACATAGATGGTGTCGACAGCTGTGTAGTGTCAATTGGCTGACCAATGACGGACCCTGGCACACCTACCTGTGCCATTACACAGGTATCATCATCACTATCCACAGCAGCTGATTCAGGTTCCCTGCTGCATGACACCAGAGCAGCACCAGAACCTGTGGGAGTAAGACAGGAAACACAGTTTGCAATGTGTACACCATGCCACCACTGATGCACATATGCACACATGCACACATGCACACATGCGCACATGGGCACATGAGCACATGCACACATGCACACATGCACACTTGGGCACATGCACACATGCACACATGGGCACATGCACACATGCACACATGGGCACATGCACACATGGGCACATGCACACATGCACACACCTCAGTATATGAGATATCAACCCACAGACACAAACACACCTGCAATCAAACACATTGCACTACTGCTTCAGCCTATTATTACTATTAGTATACAGAGTAGTGAAGGTAATGGTATTACACACTCACCAGCATGGATAGGCTGCCTTGCTGTTACACCAGAGGGACCTGCGGAAAAGAGACATTCATCGTCAGTGGGCACAACTGTGCCATTGATACTGTGGGCATGTTACAGTTCAGTAGTGCAACAGGTAGCTTCCACAGGTGTACTGCAGATAATGAGGTTATCACTAATGCACAATAATTACCAAGATAACAGCTACAAATTGAGGACACACCCCACACATGCATAACCTAACAGTGTACAGAATGGTCACTATACACATGGCATGTTACCTGCACGCTCTGTGTCCTGCTGCTGTGTGGCTCCAGCCTCCATCATTACACATGTATGCTGTTGTTGTTGCTGCTGTGCTGGAGCCACAACACTCAGGAATAGTCCCTCCAGTCTGGTGAGGGGGGGGTGTCTAGCCACCGCAAGCTGCTGCCTGTGGATATCCGACGCACGCTGACAGACATTTCTAATTAAATCACTGCAGTGATGGCGTACCTGCTCATATGTCCGGTTATGTGTGCCTATGTCATTTACCCGATGGACCAGGTCTTGCCATAGTGCAGCCCTCTCCTGCTGGTTCTGGCTGGTGTGGGAAAAGAGTACAGTGAAATCCCGCACCAGGCCCTGGTGTATCTCCTCCTCTTCTGCAGCGGAGTAGACTGGGTTCTGCTGGTGAAACATGTCCCTGAAAAAGAGAAGGGAAATATGTCAGCAATATCTGTCAGAAGACTATAGCACACATAATACACATTATACTTGACTGCAGTGATATAACTTAGGCACCATATATAGCATCTGTCTGTCTATTGGGGGATACACATGTACATGACCAGATATCAGTGCTCATCCTACAACTGTGCAACAGTACCTGGCACACTCCATACAACAGACTAGTATACTTCAGCAGTCAATGCACTGTTTCAGGTACAATACATGACCCCACACTGGGGGTTTGAATCAAGGTACTGTATGGGGAACATTATCAGCCCATGCACTGCACACAATGCACGTTACATATTTCACTGGTACTGCACACTGCACTTACTTGCCATAACCCTACCTACACCACAGTGACATACAGGGTAACACAGCACAACATATGGCAATGTAGTATGTGTTGATCGCAATACCCCACACACCTGTCTCTGGCCTCACACCATGGACACACACTACCATGACAGACAGACAGTCATGGTGAGCAATCACACCAGTACACAACATGCACCCAATCACTAGCACACTCATTCCACCTCACATATTCAGTTTGAAATGTGTTAATGGGTGTGCATTGCATCCTAGGTAGGTAGTGTGCTTTTGGCCCTGGGCCTACAGCAGCATACTGTTATGCTATCCTGCCCCTTGTGACACATGTGTTATGATTGTACCTGCTCCTTACAAACAGTTACACAGGGTGACTTATATGGCATATTACCTATCAACATAACATTCAGCAGGGGTATGTCTGACATGTACTCATGGGGAGGCTTGCTTCTTAATTCTGCGTGGTCTACTACAGGATATGTCATATCTGTGGGTAGGGTCCCATACCTCCACCATGTGCTCTATACTGCAGTGACAAGGACGACAGACGTAGGTAATTTGTGTTGTGGATGTTGGAGGTGTTACCATGGTTGGGAGACAACTGTCATGGGTGTGACCGAACTATGTATATCCAGCAGTGGTAACCTCTATGTAGGTAGTCTGTGTGCACTCTGTGGTCTTTGAGTGCATTGACACAGTTACTTGCATATGTCTGTGACCTTCACCATATCTGTAGCTGTCATGGGAGGTACATACCGTGTAGGACATTGTGGGATGTGGAGGGGTACAGTGACCTACATGTCCGTAGGTGACACACCATGTCCGCTGACACATTCCATGTACAGGTATTACATGACTAGTGTGCCACTGTGTGTATCGATGTGGAGCCTATTGTACACTTGTTGACCCTGTTCCCCCCTGACACATGCAGTGGTGGGCAGGCATGTACATATGTGGTGGTTACTGGTGTCAGTGTTTTTGAATGGGGTATGGTACTCCAGTATCCACACTGGTGTTCACTCCATGCCTGTGACACCAGGCACCTGTAGCAAGACATCTGCACACATGTGCCTCACACAGTGTCTATATATGTATATATATATATATATATATATATATATATATATATATATATATATATATATATATATATATGTATATATATGTATTGATATATTTATATCTGTATATGGATATATATCTGTTTGTATATATGTATATATCATATGTATATCTAGATGTAGATATATACATATAGATGTGGGGAGAGAGGGGGAGAGAGTGAGAGAGAGAGACACAGGGTGAGTGTGAGTGTGATGGGGTGGGACAGAGAGTGAGAGATAGTCATATACAGACACGTCTGTTGTCAGTCAGATCTATCTGTATATGTGTAAGTCTCTACAGATATCTATATATGTATGTGTGTATTACATATATCTGTACATACATATTCTACCAATCTCGATGTCTGTGCAGTACATGAGAACCTGGTTCAAGGCTCCTGAGAGCACACCAGCGGTACCAGGCTATACCTCGTATCATGCATTTTGGCCCCAGGACGCGGGACAAAATGGACAGGGAGGGGGTGTGTCCATATTCATGGAGGACACACAAACCTCCAGGTTAGTGGCAACACATGAAGCATCACAGACCATCCAGGTGCAGATAACCGTAGGCAAACCTGCTATACAACTGGTAGCATGTTACAGACCACCCTCCCGATCTCAGGGACCACAGTCGGCCTTCCTGTAGATATTGGAGGATATGAATGTCCCACCACACACTATCATATTGGGATAGTATGACTACCCTAACATACACTGGGTGCATTATTCTACCCCAAACACCCTAGCCCAAAGGTTCCCGGTATTCACTATGTCAAATGCAATGGAACAGCTGGTCTCCTCTCCCACAACAGGAGATAATATACTAGACCTGATCATCACAAACATGGGGACAATGTGCTACACACTGGAAGGATACCCCTCACTAGTCACATCTGACCACAGACTAATCACCCTGGATATACATATCCCACCTCCCCCACAACACAACAGACTACAGTGGGAGACCTCTCAAATGCCGACTTTACACGTCTTATAACTGAGTTGGTATCCTGAATGCCCACTGGGCCAGTGTAATCCACTTCCCACAATGCAGACACCCTCACATATGCTTCTACAGACATCTCCAAGAATGCATGGATCATGCAATCACATATGGAACCATGGCCCTCTCCACCAAGGGCAGGCGTCCTGTCTGGTGGACCCCAGCATTGAACAACTTGTATAACAACAGATGGTAGCTACTGCACGGCAGAGCATACTTCCATAGAGCTACGGCATCTCTCATCAGCAGTAGTAGACAGATGGGTTTTGTCGTACAAAGATGCAAGGCCAACAATGAGAGGGAGATCGCTATGGTCACTACAGATAACCACAAGGCCTTCCTCTGCTATGTTACACACCTGGGTGGGAACCCTCAGTTGTGTTCACAGTTAGTTCACAGTGACATACGCTACACTGAACACACAGATAATGCCAACAGTCTGGCAGACAGGTTCAGTGCAGGTTTCTACACTCCCTCACCCACACATGTGGAATTACTTATCCCAGCTGACTGTAACCTCCCTGTCATCTCGGATGTCCAGCTGGGAAGCACTCTCAGTGGAGCTGTAAACACAGCAGCAATGGGACCCAACGGTATTGCGGGTTTATGCTACGTGAACTGCAAGAGGACCTACACATGCACATTACATGCTATTCAGCCATAGCCTTACTACAGCATATATACCTGGACACTGGCATACAGCAACATTAGTCCCACTCCACACAGGAGGCACCTCTACAGACCCTGGTAACTACCGACCCATACGCTTAACCAGCCTGGTCTGCAACACTATGGAAAGGATCATTATGGTACCCATACACAGAGACATTGGGGACCTAGACACTTGTTCCCACCTGGTTTGGCTTTGTAGTGGGCAGATCCTGCATTATGAACCTGGTTGACTTTTCAAATCAGTCACTATAGCCATTGCTGAGGGCATAGCGGTCCATACAGCCTACCTGGACTTGCCTACAACATTCAACACAATACCGCACTCTGCCATCATAGACATGATCAACAGCTAACATGTAAATCCATATGTCACATGATGGGTTGCAAACCAGCTAATGGATAGAAACCCTATAGTCAACCTCAGTGGTGCTATGTCAGACTCAGAGCCAGTCACATGTGGTGTCCCACAGGGCTCTGTCCTGGGACTACTCATGTTCGGCATATCATTCTCAGATGTGGAAGCAGACATGGGAGGGTAGTGGCTGACAATGTTCAAAGATGACTGCATACTAGGCACCATAGGCAATACACCTGCTGACACATACATCCCACTGACAGGCCTCATGGACACCAACTGGTGGCGGAGTCATGGCCTGAGACTGCATGCCACGTAATGTATACTCATACCCATTTGGACGGACAAGGTACCTACATATTATCATATAGACAATAACCCACTGAGTACAGACAAAGTAATCGGAGACCTGGTGACACTGTGCAAAGCTGACCTCTCATTTGACACCCACATTGCCAAAGTGGTTGTATGGACTTCCTACCTTGCCCACCTTATCATGAAGGGATTCACATCCACATCAAAAGGGGTCATTGTACCCTTATACTCCTCCCTTATCAGGCCCATGACTGTGTACTATGCCCCATTTGGTATGTACCTCACCTGGCACTTGCAACAGCTAGGGGGACCCCATGAGTACATCACCAGGTGGATCAAGGGTCTGCAACACCTGTCATATGCTGCCAGACTAACGTAACTCATGCTCTATTCCATAGCATACTGCCTACGTAGGGGTGATCTGTGCCTGATGTAGTAGGCCATGTCCACTCTGGTAGTGATGGACATGTTCCACCTCATACAATCCAAATCCATCAGAAGCACGACAGCTACGGATTTAAACCTCAGCACACATATGAATAGGACATACTGTAGGGACAGATCCATCACTAAGAGGCTTCCCATACTGTGCAACAGGATCCCAGTTCATGTTAGGCAGAGACCCTCACTGACACTCTTCATGTGCATTCTTGACAAGTGGATGGGAGATCATAGGTTTACAGCAGGGGTCATCTCTGTGTCACTACTAGACAGAGGCACAGTACACTAATGCTATTATGTAGGGGGGTCTTCACTCTGTCACTACTATACTGAGGCACAGGTTTCTAAATCTATTCTATACACTGTCTGCAGATAGCCTAGTACTATACTATGCCACTGTGAAACTATATCTGTCTATGTATTTCTACATCCCTGTCTATCTATGTATACACATATGCATATTATATATATGTATATATACATACATATCTCAATATACATACGTATACACATGTTATATATATATATATATATATATATATATATATATATATATATCTATATATACTCGTTTTTAGGTCCACATATGTATACACACAGTAACGTACTGCTGAACACCCATTACTGTACCACCTACTTGTACATTGCACTACAACCTAATTGCTATGTGCACATAGCTACCATCACATACATATGTATGTGGAGCCTTCAGTGACAGTTTCAGTATGTCCCTATCCCTATGCACATCCTCATATACATAGATACAGACCAATAACACATCTGGAGGGTTCACAGTATGTAGAGTATTATAGTAGTACTTTACATTACCTGTGTTTGTTGCAGCTGTTTGTGTAGGCTTCCAGTTGCTTGGCCTGCTGTCTGCCTCTTTGCCTTGATGTTTCCGGTTTGTTATTTCTTTCTCTT
Source organism: Protopterus annectens (assembly GCF_019279795.1). Lineage (NCBI taxonomy): Eukaryota > Metazoa > Chordata > Ceratodontiformes > Protopteridae > Protopterus > Protopterus annectens. The sequence goes on from NC_056734.1 coordinate 302,785,080, forward strand.
TCTTTCTTTCTTTCTTTTTTTTTTTTTTTTTTTGGTTTTCTCTCTCTCTCTCCCTCTCTCTCTCTACCTCCAGCAGGTGTAATGACAATATTGCATGTGTGGACTGGGAGTACAGGATGCTTTTGTAGGTATCTGCACATGTCCATGTTATGGCCTCTGCACCAATTGTTAGCCAGCATTCACTAATTGCATGCAGCCTGTTGTGTAGTGATTGCAGTTTTCACTGTGATTACAGGCCTGTGCTATAAAAAGGTCTGTTAGGTAGGCGTAGCCCTTTCAGATTATCAGGGTGGGGACCATGCTAGTTTGCTGTGGACACTGTTCTGTGAGTGTAAGGGTTGGTATGTCTCTCATATTTCAGGCTGTGTTGTAGACACTGCAATGCATGTTGTTCTGTAAGCTACTGTTAGTACATTTGGCAGGGTGTCAGTGGGGCACAGTTGACATTTGTTTTCACATCAGGGACATCCCTGTAACTCAGTCACAGTTGCTATGTCTGCACTCTTAACTATTCAACTATGGCTGTGTTTATCCTGCTCTGAGTATGTGTGTGGCTTGCCAGATGCTACTGTGACATTATTACCTAGTAGCTACCAACTAGCATGACTGTTTCTCAGCACACAGTACTATTTTACAAATCCACTAGATTTGACAGCAAATATACATGACATGCTTTGTGTGCTAGACTTGTATATTCCCTTTAAATTAATTCCTACTATTTTATGATATATTTCTTTCAGCACAATGTTCTTATATAGCACTCATGGCTTAGTGGTAAGTCATGCAGACTAGTGTTTCCAAGGTCCTGGGTTCGAGACTGAGGGAGGTATTTTATTTTGCTGCTGTAAAAACTACAGGCCTTGTCATTCAGAGTGACTAAGGCACTTTTAAGCAGTTGTAAGCGGGTTAGCGCTGGTTTGCGTGGCGGTCACGCATGCGCACTGCCGCTTAGCCACAAGACACCCGCTTACTACTGCTTAAAAGTGCTTACTCAAGACACCAGCTTATTTTCTTTGAAAGAAAAGAAAATGGGGAGATAGGAAAGTGGTGAAAAAGGGGTCACAAAGAGGGTAGGACAGTAGGGAAACAAGCTCGGGTTTTGCAGGAGGGATGTAGGTAAGGCCCATAGCTGCCCATTTCTTCATCAGCAACAGCTGTGCATTTGTTTGTAATTTGGTGTGACATTTGAAACCTTCCACCCCTGAGAGAGGTGTAAGGACAACAATAATATTTGTTGTACAGCCAATTATAGTTGACAGTTTACATGTCCAGCAGACATGTGTGCAAAATGGGCAGCTATGTATGGGGCATAATTTTTTGTGGGTACAGAGTGCTCTTTTTTTTTTTTTTTTTTCCGGGTGAGAGTGGTACGTCAGGTACAGGAAGTCAGTATAGCTGGGGAGGTAGGTTAGGTAGGTTAACAGACAAGACAAGCAAGATGCATACAGGGGTGGTGTATGACACATGTGGGGGGGGTTACACAATTGACGGGGACGGATGTTTGGATATCTCGAGCCCATGAGCCCACAGATGGCAACAGTGGAACTGAGATCCCCACCCATGGGCAGTTGCCACTGTGCCTTCACTGCCCAGGATGGGGCTGTGCTGGGGGCTGTGTAGGCCGGGCAGCAGGCATGCCCATGAGTTGTGCCACCCATGCCTCAAGCTGGCGTAGGGGCCCAAGCACAGCATGCCGGATCTCCCTACGCACCACAGTCCGGACACTATGGAGGGTGAGTGGATGTTCTCCTCCAGCCACGCTTGCAGAGGGGCCCCATCCCCTGCAGCGCTTCCACCTGCAGGTGGCACAGGGCCACCAGAGTAGGGTCTGGCCTGGGCACTGCTGCCAGGTGCACTCACCAGCTGAGGTGGGAGAGATGGGTCCGCTGGAACCCGCCTTCCCTGTCGTCCTATGTTTTGCATTATGTTATGACAGTTTGAGTTAGTAACGTACAACACCATTCACAATTAGTTGTAACAGCATGCATTAGTATTCCCATTAACCAAACACCCATATATTCAAGCCATTGAACAGCAAGCATAACACATGCATAATTTGAACAGCAATACACAATCCAACAACAAGCAGGGTTGATTGATGGCAACAGGCCATCAGGTTTGGATGTATGAACAGGGCAGATGCATCAACGTACATGCAAATATGTATGAACCAACAGGACAAATGTCCAGGGGTGTTTATTGTGATTGCACATACCAATTTCACGTGGAATGGATTATATGTGGTTATGGGGTAGGGTGAAGAAAATTTAATTAACAACTTCAAATACCAATACATATGCTGTACATTTCTACTAGCTGCAGATATATACACACTACAGTTCTGCCTACAGTTTCCTATGTGATAACTACTTCAGGTTGGTGATAGGAATGTTACTGCTACATCAATATACATTTCATTTTTATTCATACACATTCATATCTGGCTCTGTTCAGCTACACCATCCTGCAACATTTGCTTTATATAGTTATAGACAACTGTGGATGTTTGGTATTTCAGACAACCATACTCTCTGCATATTGCAGACTGAGAGCAACATATCCAGATTTTGGGACACACATTCCAGCTGCAGTACTGTTTTCAACACATGTTACTGTTTGGTTCTGCCTGTCACATTCATTTATTTCTGTACTGACTGCAGTATACTTTATTCAGGAGTTATTACTCCTTTATTGGTGGATTCATACCTCTTTCTCACACTCTCACTTGTTTTATTTTTACAATTCAGGATGGTACTTAATTCTAGGCTTTATTGATATGTTTTACCTGTAGTTATAACAATCCTTTCCAACAGTCTCACTTATGTCATGTTTCTGTATTTCAACAGGGATATATTTCACACATGTGTTTTACTCAGCTTCTGCAGCTGTACTTTTCAGCCTGCTGCAGGTTATGTACTATTATACTATTGTACTATTATATTACAGGTGGGACATCTTTATTTCAGACTTGTTTCATTTTTATGTTTGGATTACAGGCTGCATCACACTTTTGTAATCAAGCAATACTTGCAAACCCTCTTACACTGTTACTTGCACATTTTATTAATTAGTGACTACACTGCACTCTTTTGCTAACTGTCATACTTATATATTTATTTACAGTTACAGCGAGAGAATTACTGACCTGCCTGGTGGCGCAACTGCACCAGCCTATCGCCATAGGCTCGACGGTTCGCAGAACGGACACCTGCAGCTGTAATATAAATAAAGTAATATTGGAATACACATCTCCATAATATCAGCAAGGTTAATTTCTTACATAAATAATTACGTGTAACTTACTCAGTAGTGGGGCGTTGGGCATTTGCTGGGCCTCCTGGATCCAACGGTTCAGTTTGTCCTGCTTCCGTCTCTTCAGGTCCGCATGGTGGTGACGAACCTGCTCACCAGTCCTTGGTATTCCTGTGGCACTGGTGAGATCATGTGCCAACCGGTCCCACGCCTCAGCCCTATATGCTCCCCTCAGGACCTGGCCCTGCATGTGTTGGGCCTCATGATTATGGACGAGGAGCCAAACCATATATTTGGACTCCTCAATGCCCCACCTCTGTGCTCGGAAGCAACTACCCTCACCTACACCTGACATCCTGGCTGCAAGTCGGTTTTACAATCGGTCATGCTGTGTATTCCCGCCTATGGGGCTTATATATGCCATTTTTCCCGCACTTATCTGTGATTGGCCATTTTGGAATTGTATCAGCTTCACTAAACCTGCTTTGTCATGCTCCTCTTTCTATTCATTCCTATATATATGCTATTACTGCATTTCTAAGTGCAACTGTCATGGCTTAGTGGCTCAGTACTTTGACTATGGTGCATGGTATCCTGGGTTCGAACCTGGCCATTGCTTTTTATATTTTATGACTGTCTACACAGGCTAGGAGGTGTGTCTGTGTAAAGGCAGTTTTGATACAGCTTGCTCAACGTTGCCCGTCGGTTAGCTTGTTGGCGCGGTGCGCAGCTCCGCACAAACAGATCACGCTGGTTTACGTGTGGTTTGGCTGTCAGCACGCACATTACACTCAACTCAACTACAGGCACACAGATTCAGCGTGTTAAAATGCTGCTCAACCCCGGGCACTCATTTTACACCTATTAAACCACTGCTCACCTACGGGCACTCATTTTACACCTGTTAAAACACTGCTCACCTACAAGCAGATATCCTCAACTTGTTAGACTGTCGCTCAGCTATGGGCACATCTCACATTTTTTTTTTTTTATCTCACATTTCTTCAAAATACATGGCCCATTTCATTACAATTTACATAAAATATAATTTTATATATGTACATATATGTCAGGGACTTGTTTCGTGCTTATTTCACTAAAAATAAAAATTGATGTTCTGGGGGCTCAAACCATGACTGCCTCCTCTTTAGCCGACGTCTCTACCGCTACGCTATTGCTTCTTGGCTTTACTTTGCATATTTAGGTCTTATATGCTTTTCCACTGACTGCTAACTGTGGCTAAGCACAGGGCACGCCCGCGCAAACGAGCGCACTCACGGGCAAACATCTTTACAACTTATAAAAAAAAATATTAGATGTTCATTTCTACATTTTATGTTCATAGTCTGTGGGGGCATGTGTTGTGTTGTGTTTATTCACATTTACACGGACTCTGTCGTGGGTGTTTACTTTCGGGACATTTACTCTTCTGGGGGCGTGTCCGTTTGCAGGGCTCGCCCTACGGACACGCCCCCTACTGTCTTACATGGACCGTGTTAGCCTTAGGTGTGATTCAGCATGCCCTCATGCATATGCATGACATGCTGACGTCACACCGTTTAACTGCAGCCTCCGTGTAAGCCTTGTAACTCTTACACGGAGGCTTCGTGAATCCTGCCCATTATCTTTTTTATTAAAACATCTAGATAAGGTATACTGTCTTCACTGAAATTAGATGTAAATTTTAAGAAGTTAGAACTGTTGTTCATTGTATCAACAATGAACTTCGCTACAGATTCATCACCATTAAGTACAATGAAGTCTAGCCATTGAGCTAGATGGAAAGCGCTTTGTAACATCACTTTTGTTGTTTTATTAAAGGTTTGAATGTTTTCTACTCTCGGTTGCCGTTTTTTTTCAGTTTGTATAGTTTGAATTACAGCAGTTTGTGAGTTCGTCAGCATTTGTGTGTCACTATGGCAGCTGAGGGTTCTGAAAACCAAACTATTGAACTATCTGAAAGTTTTCAATGTTCACAGTTGGACATGTGAAATTTAACCATGTTACTAGGACTAATGACTCAATGGCTAGACGAGCTAGCAACTCGAGAGGACCAGTTGTCTCAAAGACCTATTTCTCCCATTACCAATTCACAGAACGATAGATTTGTGGGGAACATATCCTCCAGTAACTTTCACAATGGCACGACCAATATGGGGCAGAACATGCTCACTAACCAGCAAACACCTATAAATGTGAACATAAATAATGTATCAAGCATTGCATCTGTTAGTTCCCAATCTAGGGAACAATTGCCACATGCAGGAACGGGGCTATTTGGAGCACCAGATATTTTGGTTTGGCTATGAAATAACCCAAACTTGATAGTACAAAACTCATCATCAAATGTGGCACAACTGACTGAAAATGGTGAGCAGACACTTGTTTCATATTTAAAAACCCTTGACTATAAGTTATTAAAATATAAAAAATTACAGTTGGAACTCATGTATTTTACGGAAAATAGAAAAGCTAACATGGTCCCTAAAGGGTTAAGGTCGTGGCAGTACCCAACTGGGCTTGTGACTGGTTCTCAGTTCCATAAAGATCTAATTGAACTGTTTGATAAGCAGGGCAAAGAATTAATGTCCGTGATGTGTAAACACTATGAAGTACAAATGAACGAGATATCCTGTGAAGTAGAAATGTTAAATAAGGACATTTTTAACCACTGTGATTATTCACGTTATGTTTATGATCATCAACATATTTTTGAGAGCATAAATCAGCAAATTGAAAAATTAAAGCTGAATAAAATTAAAAAACTTGGATTACAAGAATGGTACAGCATACCCTAACCTGCCCCTTCACAGACATGGAACACTATTGGCCATTCTAAATGGTTACCCTTCAACAGTCAAAATGTGAGAATGAACTTTGAACAGGAAACACCATCACCATGTTCAGTGAATGAAAGAAATGATTCAAGCGGTAACAGGGTCGTATTAAATGAAACTAACATTAACCAAGGAACTTCTTCTTATGCTTCAGTTGCACAATCTAATCGTCAAAATTTTCATTCAGCAAACAACAAACAACAGGAAAAACTACAGATGCAACAACAAAAAAAACCCTACAACACGAGGGACAAAGCGAAAACAAAAATATAGATGAACTTGTACCTAATACCAAGAAATGTGACATTATATTTAATACAAATGGCAACTTTAAAGTTTACAGTTTTACATACTATAACACCGACAAGAACTTGGTAGAAGTGTTTTCTAGAGGATTTACATTTGTACTGACCTGTCAATCTAACTTAGAAAAAACACTGTTAGACTTTAATGTGTACTTAAGGAAACTTAATTTAGCAATTTTTTTTTAATGGTAACAGTTCCCATCATAGAGAATTACGTGTTCCAAGTACTTGCAATCCACCGATGCATCCACTTTTGCGTACTTTTGACCAAATATGTGGGCTAGACATTAGAACTCTATTAAATTCAAAGTTTACAGGAAGCAACTTAAGTCAAATAGAAAGGGATTTATTAAATGACTTAAGGAGTAAACCAGTTAGAACTATGAAACCGGATAAAGGAGGTGGATTGTTTCTTATGGATTGTGAAGAATATTTAACTAGAATGAATAAAATTTTAAGTACTGATACTTAGGGTCTATATTATATCCTCGAATGCTTAAAAAAGCGAACGCTGATTGATCGAACTTATTTTCGCGAAACTGCAAAATATTGAAGCAGCAGAAACTCAAATTTTTTCCTAGGGAAAGAATTTGGTTGTCTGTTTCTGTTGCTTCGGTATTTTCAGTGTTATGGTGGAAAGTTACCGGTCGGATTCAGGTAAGTGTGCGATTGTGTGGATGTGAGTGTTAGGGTGATTTAGGTGAGTTAGGGTTAGGGCTCAGGTTAGGTGTGTGTGCGATTGAGTGGACATGAGGGTTAGGGCGGATTTAAGTGAGTTAGGGTTAGGGAGCGGGTGAGGTGAGTGTGCGATAGTGACGGACCTTAGGGTTAGGGTTTGGGTTAAGGTAAGTGGGTAGTTAGTGGTGTTTGCATAGTTTAGTGTAGGGTTAGGTATCAGATTTTAGGTGTATGTGTGTGGATTTCTGTTTGTTTGATGTGCTTGTGTTGTGTGTATGTGTTTTGGATCAGTGATTTTTTTCCCTGGGAAAAAAATCGCTGATCTGACAGTTCGAGATTGTAAGCTTTCACTTAAATAAGGTTGATCAATCAGCGTTCGTTTTTTTAAACGTTCGATAATATAATATAGACCCTGATACTTACAAGGAAGTTAGCAAAAATGAATTGAGTATTGCTTATCATAGGATAAACACTTATTTGACTGATTTGTTTATAGAAGCACACCTAGATATCAGTACTTTAAATTATCTAACAATGGTCTACCCAAGATCACCAAAAATGTTTGGTGTACCCAAAATCCATAAGAATGCAATCAACCCCCCCCCCCCGCCAATGCGAACATTAATAGATGCTCGTTAGTCTGCTACTTATGCTTGTGCAAAACTAGTTGATTCCATCTTTAAAAAATATGTTAAACAGGAATTGCACATTAGCTGTGATTCCTGGTCATTTTTAGATGGAATTAGATTTACGTTCAATAAAGACAACAATTTTTTTGACTGTGGACGTAAGTGACTTATAGTGACTGCTTTGAAATTCCTTTGTTAGTGTTAGTTAGCTTGGGGGTTTCTGCTAGCATTAAAATCTGTGTTGGTTACATTTCTAGTAATCATTTTAAATCGAGTTGCTGGCTACTGAGACTTGTCTGCATATATCAACTGGACACAAGATGATTTAAGTATATTTTTCTACACTTATTTAAGATTTGAGTCAGTAAATAGTGTGTGTCTTTGATTCAGTAAATATTGTGTCTCTGTCTCTCTGCATTTATCTGAGCTCACTGAAAGTTGTTAGACTGCTTTGAAATTCCTTTGTTAGTTTTAGTTAGATTGGGGGTTTCTTCTAGCATTAAAATCTGTGTTGGTTACATTTCTAGTAATCATTTTAAATTGAGTTACAGGCTACTGAGACTTGTCTGCATATATCAACTGGACACAAGCTGATTTAACTATATTTTTCTGCACTCATTTAAGATTTGAGTCAATAAATATTGTGTGTCTTTGATTCAGTAAATATTGTGTCTCTGTCTCTCTGCAGTTAGTTCCCTACCCCCCCTCCCTGTTTCTTGCTGTGGTGTTAATCTTGGTGGCTTTGAAATTGCCCGCCCCTGCTGTAAATCTCTTTTTGCACACTCCTCCTGGACCCATCTCATTAGCTCACTTAACTGAGTACAGTGAGATCATATTTTGATTTTGGATACTCCTACCAGTTCCATCTCCTCTGCGGTGTACAGAGAGCACTTGGGAAGGGCATTCCCCTATAGTATCTTAATCTGCTCTGTTTCCTCCGTCTCAAAAAAAAAATGCACTTCATCTGCCTTACTGTATTTGTGTTTCTTCCTACTTTATTACATAATTTTGCTTTTACCTCTTCTTAAAAGTACTCAATTGAATTTATTCTGCTGCATTTATTACTGCTTGTTAGTAGCCTGATTAAATTGTAGCTGTTATTCTAAGGCCCTTGGTTTAAGAACTTGGGCTTCAAACCAGTTGTTTTACATTAAGAAGGTTTCTGGTATGCACTCTTGTGGGAGGAGAGGCTAGATTCTGCCCTTTTGAACTGGGAATTTCTGGTTAAAGGCTTATTGCACATGCTTACTTGAACTGTTTCTTTCTGAAATTGGTACGCCTTGTTTACTGTAGCATAGACTAGATTCAGGCCGGCTGGATCTAGCTTTGTTTGCATAACTTGTGCAATGATCCAGGCCGTCTTTTTTGGAGAAGGTTTCTCTGTACCTTAGTGGCAGGACTGTGCAGTTAGAACTTGCCTGATTGAAGACTGCTAGAACAGGGCTCAGTTTTAAGCTTTTTAACTGGTTAATTGGGTAAAGTGTTGTTTTATAGGTTCATAGGTTCATACTAGGCTATCTGCCCTAGGGCATTTATAAGCCTAGCCAGAGTGTGTTTGGCTTTCGCCACCCATTTTAAATTAATTTTGCTATGCCCTTTTTCGAGGTTAGTATACTGTGCCTCTGTCTAACAGTGACACAGAAGTGATACCCGGGGTAAACCTACGATCTCCTATCCACTCATCAAGATTCCTCTTGAAGAGAGTCAATGAGGGACTCTGCCTACCCTGGACTGGGATTTTATTCCAGAGTGAAGGGAGCCTCTGGGTTATGAATCTGTCCCTCCAACATGTCCTATTTATTTCAGTGCTGAGGTTCAAGTCTCTCGAGCGCGTAGCTCGATGGGATTTGGATTTTCTGAGGTGCAGCATGTCCATTAATTCCGGGTTGGACATGGATTTATACGTCAGGCACAGATTGCCTCTGAGCAGGCGGTATGCCACTGAGTAGAGCTGGAGTTTCCTTAACTGGGCAGCATATGGCATCTGTTTGAGCCCTTTGATCCTCTTGGTGAGTTACTTTTGGGGTCTTTCCAGTTGCTGCAGGTGTCTGGTAAGGTACATCCCAAAAGGGGCATTGTACTCAATTATGGGTCTGATGAGGGATGAGTAAAGAGGCACGATGACCTCTCCTGATCTAGATGTGAATCCCTTCATGATTAGGTGGGCTATATAAAATGTTTTTCTAACCACTTTGGCCACGTGGTTGTCAAATGAGAGATTGCTATCAACTTGGGTCCCCAGGTCCCTAATTACTTCTTCTGTACTTAATGGATTACCACCTATGTGGTAATTTGTGGGCACTTTGTTTTTGCCAAAGGGGATGACTATACACTTTTTGGCATTTAGCTTGAGGCCATGGCTCTGGCACCAGTTGTCTGTTTCTATGAGGCCCTTTTGGAGGATGCTTGTGTCGGCTAGAGAGTCGATTATGACTCCCAGTTTGCAGTCATCTGCGAACTTGGTCAGCCACAGTCCTTCTGTGTTGGCCTGTACCTCCGAGAAATATATACCGAACAAGAGAGGTCCCAGGACTGAGCCTTGTGGGACGCCACTTGTAACTGGTTTGGAGTCTGACATGGCTCCAGCAATTCTAACCATGTGGGTTCTGTCCTTGAGACAGTTTGCAACCCATCTAGTGACATAGGGGTTAATATTTAAGCAGGTGAGCTTATCTATAATGCCCGAGTGGGGTATTGTATTGAAGGCTTTTGCGAGGTCCAGGTAGGCTGTGTGGACCACCTTCCCCTCATCAATGGCCTTGGTGACTGTTTCAAAGAAATCAACCAGGTTTAAGAGGCAGGATCTGCCCTTAACAAAGCTGAACTGGGTAGGATCCAGTGTCTGTAGGTCCCCAATATCTTTATTTATGAGGTCCATGATGATCCTTTCCATTGCTTTGCAGACCAAGCTAGTCAAGCTTATGGAGCGATAGTTTCCAGGATCCGTTGAGGCACCACCTTTGTGGAGAGGGACCACTGTTGCTGTACGCTACTCTTTGGGTACATATCCTGTAGTAAGGCTGAGATTGAACAGTAGTTTATGTTTGGGTTTATCTCTTCTTGGAGTTCATGTAGGACGCAGCCCGGGACACTGTCTGATCCCATTGATGCTGTGTTTTTTGCTTTGGAGAGGGAAGCTCTTACCTGAGCATCTGAGATGTCAGGGGGGCAGCAGTCTGCTGGGATAGATATTTGCCCTTTTGGTGGGGAGGGTGGGAGAAGTTTGCGCTGAACCTGTCAGCTAGAATGTTGGCAATGTCTGTGAGTTCGGTGTATTTTTTGTCATTTTGGACTAATTCTGAGCATATCTGGGAATTCCCACCCAGGTTCCTAACATAACTAAAGAAAGCCTTGTGATTATCCTTAGTGTCCTGTGCAAGTTCTCTCGAAGCTGGCCTTAGACGATTTTATGAGTGCCCGTAGTTTTTTGCTAATACTGATCAGAGATGCCTTCCCTTTTTGGGATTTTGCTCTATCATGTAGTAGCTTCCTCCTTCTATTGTATAGTTTGCTTATGGCTGGGGTCCACCAGACAGGACGTCTGCCTTTGGAGGATTGGGTCTTGGTTTTATTTGGGATTGCATGATCCATGCAATCCTGAAGGTGTTCATAGAATGCGTTTATAAAGGATTCTGCAGTCTGGGCTGTATTTTCCACAGGCCTGGGGGCTTTGAAGGATTCCAATCAGTTTTGAGGAGTGTGAAATTTGCTTTAGAGAAGTTTTTCACTGTGGTTTTCAGGGCAGGGGTTGGAGTCGGATGTGAATATCCAGTGAGATTAGTTTATGGTCTGATCTTACCAGTGAGGGATACACTTCTGGTCTGGAGCATAGAGTCCCCATGTTGGTGATGATCAGGTCCAGTATGTTTCCCCTCTTGTGGGAGTGGTAACAAGTTGTTTCATAGCATTTGAGTTTATAAATTCTAGGAACCTTTGGGCTAGGGTGTTGGAGCTAGAGTAATGCTCCCAGTCTATGTTTGGGTAGTTGAAGTCGCCCAATATAGTGGTGTTTGGAGAGACCTTCATATTTTCCAGTGTTCTCAGGAAGGCCGAGTGGGGTTCCTGGGTTTGGGAGGGTGGTCTGTAGCAGGCTATAAACGGGAAGGCAGTTTTACCCACTGTTAGTTGCACATGGATAGTCTCTGATACTTCGTGCTGTGCCACCAACCTAGAGGTGTAGGTATCTTTGACGAATATTGATACTCCCCCCTCCTTTTGTGGTTCGATCCAAGTTTTGGGGCCAAAAAGCATGGTATGAGGTATAACCTGGTAGTGCTGGGGTGCTCTCAGGAGCCTTGAACCAGGTTTCTGTTACTGCACAGATATTGGTGTTCTCCATGCTAATGAGAGTTTCGAATGCGTGCATCTTGAGGTTTAGACTTCTGGCATTGAGTAGCATTACTCTTAGTTTCTTATCCCTTGTGATACCTATGGAGGTGGGTTGCCTTTTGAGCCTTTCCTAAAAAAGGCACTATGGGGGTAGCAAGAGCCTTTGCCAATATCCGAAAGCCCAGGAGTGACAGGTGCAAGCCTTCCCTAGCGAAGCATCGTGGCTTGTCGAGCATGTCATCCCAGGCTGGCAGGCATTGGATTCCCTTTGAATGACACCAATACTTAAGCCAGTTGTTGAAATTGATCATCTTGTCTTCATATTGTGGCATCATTCTTGATGAGGGTAAGATGCTACTCAAGGTCAGGGTCATACCGACCTGGGCTACATGCTCAGAGAGCTCCTCTAAGTCTATTTTCATGTAGTCCAGGGAGGTACGTCTCAGGTCATTCACACCAGCATGGACAATGACTGAGTCATATTTGTACTTGCCTTGGAGTGACCTGAGTGCTTGTGTTATGTGGCGGATCCTAGCGCCCGACAGGCAGCTCACCGTGACCTTCTCCTTGTTCAGCCTGGTAAGCGGGACGTCAGTGTGCCTGACGATAGAGTCACCTATTACAAGTGTATCAGGTGTGTTGTTTAGCCTTAAGGGCTGTGACTGTTCAGCACACTGGCTTTGTGAGCTATGTGTTGCACGTGTTATGTTTTGGGGTAGCGGTTGTTTGGGTGTCTGCTTTGGAGGTCTCTGCTGCTTAGGCAGATTTTTATTTAGAGCCTCCGGGTATGTATTTGTGTGTTTATGTGTTTGCTTTGCTGTCGTGGTAGGTCTCTGTGAGACTGGAATTGTAGTGAGTGTGGTTTCCTTCTCCTCCTGACTGGTTTCGCCAGTACTGAGTTGAGAGAGCTTAGCCTCCAGTATGGTTATATGGTTGCATCTCTCACATGTGTTGGAATTTGTTGGGAGGAGGAGAGGGTTGTCTGTGTACATGAGGCAGTTGTAACATTGCCTCAAGATTCCCAGATTCACCAGCTGGACCGAAGAGGAGATTGACAACTGACCTTTGGACATGCTAGAATAGTATTGGGAATTCCTTTATAATTGAAAAAAAGGGCCAATGGGGAACGAGGTACTCAAGGGGAGTTTGTGAGGGTGTAGTGCTTTTAATATTTTGGTGCTGACTTATATAATTGCTTTAGTGAGCAAGTGCCAGGTAACTTAAATGCAATGTGTTACAGGTAACTTGAATGCAAAAATGACAAACAGTAACTTTCTTTCAAGTGAAACAAGGAAATAAGTACAGTAAGCAATGCAGATATCACTAGGGATCCACAGAAGCGCTGAAAAGCCGAGTTTTAGGTGGAATTAGCGTTTCAGGGAAATAACAAGCAAACAAACAACAAGCATACAAATAAAGCTAGATTCAGCAGGCCTGGATCTAGTCTATGCCACAGCAAACAAGGTGTACCAATTTCAGTAAGAAACAGTTCAAATATGCAGACACTATAAGCCTTTAACCAGAAATTCCCAGCCCAGAAGGGCAGAGTCCAGCCTCTCCTCCCATAAGAGTGCAGACCACGAACCTTCTTAATGTAAAATAACTGGCCTGAAGCCCAAGTGCTTAAACCAGAACTAATACACTTTTAGAATAACAGACACTGAGCCCTCAATCAGCAGTTCCCAACTTAGAAGGATGTAATCTACCTGTTCTGCCACTACAGTGCAGACCACAAACCTTCTTAATGTAAAACAACTGTCCTGAAGCCCAAGTGCTTTAACCAGAATTAATACAGTTTTAGAATAACAGACACTGAGCCCTCAATCAGCAGTTCCCAACTTAGAAGGATGTAAGCTACCTGTCCTGCCACCACAGTGCAGGCCACAAACCTTCCTAATGTAAAACAACTGGTCTGAAGCCCAATTGCTTAATCCAAAAGACTTAGAATGATAGCTACACTTTAATCAAGTTACTACCAAGCCATAATAAATACAATTGAATACTTTAAAGAATGCCTGGATTAGTGCTCAAGTTATACAAACAAAGCTAGATTCAGCAGGCCTGGATCTAGTCTATGCTACAGCAAACAAGGTGTACCAATTTCAGTAAGAAGCAGTTTAAATATGCAGGCACTATAAGCCTTTAACCAGAAATTCCCAGCTAGAAGGGCAGAGTCCAGCCTCTCCTCCCACAAGAGTGCAGACCACAAACCCTTTTAATGTAAAATAACTGGCCTGAAGCCCAAGTGCTTAAAATTGGGAAGGGGAAATTACCTTTTGAAATAACCCTGCAAGACAGAGCACATGTATCGTTTTTGCTGTACTTTTTAATTTCCTTATTAAAAAATAAATCGACTTGTTAATGTTTTGTTTGAAAATGCATTTGTAAAATGATATTCTGCTTAACACTCTGGTTGTTTAGTTGTATGGAGAGCAGCCATGTGAAGTGGGAGGTGCACGAGGGCTTGCCCCCCTGCAAAAGAAATTACCGCACAAAATTATAATTAAAGATACCATAAAAAATTGCCCTCCACTGCAAAAGCAATTACTGCACAAAATTATAATTAAAGATACCATAAAAAAGCATGAAGCCTCTGTTAAAAACAGAGAATGAATATTCACAATGATTATTCACCACGTCACTGATGTTTTTGATTGATTGTTTTGATTGTATCTGCTCTATTTTCTGGAAACAAATATATATATATATATATATATATATATATATATATATATATATACTTGTTTCTCACCTTTCTGAACTAGTATAATCCAGTTTTCATGTTATTGCTGAATCCAGGGCTGTGTTACAAGTTCATAGGTTGGTACCAGGCTATCAACCCTAGGGCCTATACAAGCCTAGCCATAACAATTCCCTGGCTATTTCTTCCCACACTATTTACTTCCCTGGACCCTTGTCTAACAGGGCGACTGACGTGATCCCCAGGGTGAATTTCCTTTCTCCCATCCAATCGTCAAGGTTCCTTTTGAAGAGGGCCAAAGAGGCACTCTGCTTGACATGTATGGGTAATCTATTCCAGACTCTGGGGAGTCTCTGAGTCAGGAACCTATTCCTCCAGCATATTTTGTTTATTGTGATGACAAGGTTTAGATCCCTGGAGCGTGGGGCTCTGAGGGACTGGGATTTCTTTAAGTGTAGCATGTCCAACAGCTCTGGGTTTGACATGGCCTTGTATGTTAGGCAGAGATCGCCTCTGGGTAGACGATATGCGACAGAGTATAGCTGGAGTTTTTTAAGGCGGTCAGCGTAGGGCATCTGCTTTAGGCCTGTGATTCTTTTAGTGAGGTATTTCTGTGGCCTTTCCAGTTGTTGCAGATGTCTTGAGAGGTACATAACAAATGGGGTGTTGTATTCTATAATGGGTCTAATGAGGGATGAGTACAGTGGGACAATGACCTCCTTTTTTCTGGATGAAAAGCCCTTGGTGATGAGGTGTGCCACATAGAAGGATTTCCTGACTGTTGTGGCGATGTGGTTATCGAAGGTGAGACCACTGTCCACCTGTGTCCCTAAGTCTCTATCAGACTAATATCTAGGTGGAGTACTCTAAAACTAACTAGCTAAACTAATAACACCGCACACTAAAGAACACTGTACACAGAAGGTTAAATTGAGTGCAAACACGCACCTTAACAGCAAGCACTAATTATCAAACTTATGAACTACCAAATTCTCTAAGCTAATCTAGCACAGCAAACAACTAAAATGCCCATCAAATAGAACAAACTGGCACACAGGATACCAAGGAGAACAAAAAGGCCAACGGCCAACCAGTTCTCAACAATAATTAACTAAATTGAAGAAAAAGGTACTTCAGCAAGCCTAAAACTACTCTAACGATAGTAAAACACTAGCAAAGGCTATATAACTTGAAAAGTTAAACTGTAATATAAAAAAAAAATAGCAAAATGTGTTAAACTTGGCCACGGCCAAGAAGAAGCACATCTGAACTCGATGACGTGGCAAACGAGATCTGGGGATTATACTGGTGCACCATGGGATACTCGCCCAGCCACGAGCCAACCAGAAGACCCCGAGCCTGCCAATAGACTGAGTTTTTCTGTGTTGCCATACCTTACTTGGATAGAAGGAAGTTTCTCTGTTCACCTGTGAGCGAGGGGAGCTTTGAGCAGGCTATCTGTCACTGGAGGAGTGGTTTCAGCCCAGAAGTTAGTAGTTTATTGGCCTTTTTGGGCTAATTTTGATTGTATCTGCTCTATTGTCTGAAAAAAAAATTATATACTTGTTTCCCGCCTTTCTGAATTAGTATAGTCCAGTTTTCAGGTTATTGCTGAATCCAGGGCTGTGTTACAAGTTACTGTGTTGCCATTACCTTACTTGGATAGAAGGAAGTTTCTCTGTTCACCTGTGAGAGAGGGGAGCTTTGAGCAGCCTATCTGTCCCTGGAGGAGTGGTTTCAGCCCAGCCGTTAGTAGTTTATTGGCGATTTTGGGCTAATTTCTATCTCTTTCACTTCCCTGCTATAAAAACCTCATTTGCACAGTTTTTACGCTTGTATTCCTCTCAGCAAGTGCCTTCCAGGTGTTCTGCAGAGTCTACAGCAGCAGAGAGACAAAAGAGTGACTTTGGAGTGATTAACTATCACTTTTCTGCTTTTCTTGCTGTCTAAACTAATTCTGCCTAAAACACCATTTTTTTTAGAGAATCTGTGATTTAAAAAGTTTGTTATTGTATAGAACTCTGCACAGCTCCTTGTGGTGTCCTGCAGAGTGATACAGGCAACAGAGAGACCCAAGAGAGACTTTTCCAGATTTAAGTATTTTTTTTCTCTGTTTTTTTGCTCTGACTGCCTTTTCCCACCTAAAAAGCGAATTTCTAACTGATTTGTACTTTAAAAAGTTTAAATTGTATTTGCCTTCTGCTTTTTACAGTTTTGCACTTGTTTTATATCAATTTAAGTAGTTTGTTGTATTGTATAACTGTTGTAGGCTACACACTAAAGTGTGCTAGCCTGTTTATAGCATTTACAGTGTTTTCTGTGTGTTTTTCTGCTGTTTCCTGAAAAAAATATATATATATATTCTCTTTTCCCGCCTTTGCTGAACTAGATTAGTCCAGATTTCAGGTGTTGCTAAATTCCGGACTGTGGTATAGTTTCCTTTGTTGCCCATATCCTTACTTGGATAGAAGGAAGCTTCTCTGTTCACCAGTGAGAGTGGGGAGCTTTGAGCAGCCTATCTGTCTCTGGAGGAGTGGTCTCAGCCCTGAAACTAGTAGCTTATTGGCTGTTTTGGGTCAATTCCTATCTCTTTCATTTTCCTTGCTTTAAAACCCGCATTTGCATGGTTTTGCACCCGTATACAACTCTGCACAGCTCCTCAGGGTGTCCTGCAGAGTGATACAGGCAACAGAGAGAACCAAAAGAGACTTTTCCATATTTAAGTATTTTTTCTCTGTTTTTTTTGCTCCTACTGCCTTTTCTTGTCTAAAAAGTGAATTTCTAACTGATCTGTGTTTTAAAAAGTTTAAATTACATTTGCCTTCTACCTTTTACAGTTTTTGCACTTGTTTTATATCAATTTAAGTTGTTTTTGTATTGTATAACTGTTGTAGGCTACACACTAAAGTGTGCTAGCCTGTTTATAGCATTTACAGTGTTTTCTGTGTGTTTTTCTGCTGTTTCCTGAAAAACAAAACAAAACAAAAAAAAAATATATATATTCTCTTTTCCCGCCTTTGCTGAACTAGATTAGTCCAGATTTCAGGTTTTGCTGAATTCCAGACTGTGGTATAGTTTCCTGTGTTGCCCATATCCTTACTTGGATAGGATGAAGCTTTTCTGTTCACCAGTGAGAGTGGGGAGCTTTGAGCAGCCTATATGTCCCTGGAGGAGTGGTCTCAGCCCTGAAACTAGTAGCTTATTGGCCATTTTGGGTCAATTATTATCTCTTTCTGTTTCCCTGCTTTAAAACCCACATTTGCACGTTTTTTTACGATTTTGTGCATAGCGCAGCATCGGACAGCACCGTTTAAATGAGTTTAAACTATTCCCGGCTCCACAAAGTCTGATCTTCACTTTTTCCCTTAGAACTGTTCTAAATCTCAAAGTGAGCACTCTATTTTCATTCTAAAGCCCTGCAGTTGCTTGTATAAGTAATCTTATAAGTAAGCACTAATAAACTAAAGCACTACACCCTCTTATACTCCCTTTAAGTACTTGGCTCCCTATTGGTCCTTTTTGATCAGTCAAAAAGTAGTTCCTTATACTATTCTGGCATGCCCAAAAGTCAGTTTCAGGTTTACTCTCCAGTCCAGCTGGTGAATCTGGGAATCTTGAGGCAATGTTAGAACTGCCTTATGTACACAGACCACCCTCTCCTCCTCCCAACAAGCTCAAATATATGTGAGAGATGCAACTATATAGCCAAACTGGAGGCTGAGCTGTCTCAACCCAGTACTGGCGCAGTCAGTCAGGATGAGAAGGTAACCACACACACCGCAGATCCAATCTCACATAGACCTATCGCAACAGCAAACCAAACACATAAACGCACAAAAACATACTCGGAGGCACTAAATAAAAATCTGCCCAAGCAGCAGAGACCTCCAAAGCAGACATCCAAGCAACTGGTACCCCACAACAATACCCACGTATCACATAGTTCACAAAGTCAGTGTGCCACACAGTCACAGCCCTTAAGGCTAAACAACACACCTAATACACTTGTAATAGGTGACTCTATTTTCAGACTCACTGACGTCCCACTTACCAGGCTGAACAAGGAGAAGGTCACTGTAAGCTGCCTGCTGGGTGCCAGGATCCGCCACATAACACAAGCACTCAGGTCACTCCAAAGCAAGTACAAATATGACTCCATTGTCCATGCTGGTGTGAATAACCTGAGATGTACCTCCCTGGACTACATGAAAAGAGACATAGAGGAGTTCTCTGATCATGTAGCCCAGGCCGGTATGACCCTGACCTTGAGTAGCATCTTACCCTCACCAAGAATGATGCCACAGTATAAAGACAAAATGATCAATTTTAACAATTGGCTAAAGTATCAGTGTCATTCAAAGGTGATCCAGTGTCTGTCAGCCTGGGATGACATGCTCGACAAGCCATGTTGCTTCGCTAGAGACGGCTTGCACCTGTCACCCCTGGGCTTTCAAATACTGGCTAAGGCTCTGGCCACCCCCATAGTGCCTTTTTTTAGGCAAGGCTCAAAAGACAAACCCAACTCCATAGACAACACAAGGAAAAAGAAACTAAGGGTAATGCTGCTCAATGCCAGAAGTCTAAACCTCAAGATGCATGCACTCGAGGCTCTCCTCAGTATGGAGAATATCGATATCTGTGCAGTAACAGAAACCTGGTTCAAGGCTCTGGAGAGCACCCCAGCACTACCAGGTTATACCTCATACCATGCATTTCGGCCCCAAAACTCAGACGAACCACAAAAGGAAGGGGAGTATCCATATTCATCAAAGATACCCACACCTCCAGGTTAGTGGCACTGCACGAAGCATCGGAGACCACCCATGTGCAACTAACAGTGGGCAAAACAGCCTTTCAGTTTGTAGCCTGCTACAGACCACCCTCCCAAACTCAGGAACCCCACTCAGCTTTCCTGAGAACACTGGAGAATATGAAGTTCTCTCCAAACACCATTATATTGGGTGACTTCAGCTACCCAAACATAGACTGGGAGCACTACTCAAGCCCCAACACCCTCGCCCAATGGTTCCTAGAATTTATAAACTCAAATGCTATGGAACAACTGGTCACCACTCCCACAAGAGGGGAAAACATATTGGACCTGATCATCACCAACATGGGGACTCAATGTTCCATACCAGAGGTATACCCCTCATTGGTAAGATCTGACCATAAATTAATCTCACTGGATATCCATATCCTGTCCCCACCCCCAGCCAAGGAAACCATGGTGAAGAACTTCTCAAAATCAAACTTCACACTTCTTAAAACTGAGGTGGAATCCTTCAAAGACCCCAGGCCAGTGGAAAATATGGCCCAAACCGCAGAATCGTTTACAAACGCATTCTATGGACACCAACAGGAATGCATGGATCATGCTATCCCAAATAAAACCAAGACTCACTCCTCCAAAGGCAGGAGACCTGTTTGGTGGAACCCAGCCATAAATAAGCTATACAACAGAAGGAGGAAGCTACTACATGATAGAGCAAAATCCCAAAAAGGGAAGGCATCTCTGATCAGTACTAGAAAGAAACTACGATCCCGCATAAAATCATCTAAGGCCAGTTTCGAAAGAAAAATTGCACAAGACGCTAAAGATAATCACAAGGCCTTCTTTTGTTATGTCAGGAACCTGGGTGGCAACTCCCAGATATGCTCTGAGTTATTGCAAAATGACAAAAAATACACTGAACCCACAGACATTGCCAACATCCTGGCAGACAGGTTCAGTGCAAACTTCTCCCCCCCTTCCCCCCAAAAAGAGCAAATGTCTATCCCAACTGAGTGTAGCCTCCCTGACATCACAGATGCACAGGTGAGAGCTGCCCTCACCAAAGCAAAAAACATAGCATCAATGGGACTGGACGGTGTCCCGGGCTGTGTCTTACACGAGCTCCAAGAAGAACTTAACCCTCACATAAAGTCACTGTTCAATCTCAGCCTTACTACAGGATATGTACCCAAGGAATGGCGTACAGCAACAGTGGTCCCACTCCACAAAGGTGGTGCCACAATGGACCCCAGAAACTATCGCCCTATAAGCCTGACTAGCCTGGTCTGCAAAGCTATGGAGCATATCATCATGGAACTCATAAACAAAGACATTGGGAACCTCCAAACACTGGATACTACCCAATTCGGCTTTGTTAAGGGCAGATCTTGCCTCTTGAACCTGGTCGACTTCTTTGAAACAGTCATCAAGGCCATAGATGAAGGGAAGGTAGTCCACACAGCCTACCTGGACCTCGCAAAAGCCTTCGACACAATATCCCACTTGGGCATCATAAATAAGCTCACCAGCTTAAATATCAACCCCTATGTCACAAGATGGGTTGCAAACTGGCTCAGGGATAGAACCCACATGGTCAGAATTGCAGGTGCCATGTCAGACTCTAAACCAGTTACAAGTGATGTCCCACAAGGCTCAGTCCTGGGACCTGTCTTGTTTGGTATATATTTCTCTGACGTACAGGCTAACATGGGAGGACTATGGCTGACCAAGTTCACAGATGACTGCAAACTGGGTGCCATAATCGACTTGCCGACTGACACAAGCATCCTCCAAAAGGGTCTCACAGAGACAGATAACTGGTGCCAGAGCCATGGCCTAAAGCTAAATGCCAAAAAGTGCATAGTCATCCACTTTGGGAAAAACAAAGTGCCCACAAATTACCACATAGGTGGTAATCCATTAAGTACGGAAGAAGTAATTAGGGATTTGGGGACACACCCAGTGAGGGGTATACTTTCGGTGTTGAACATTGTGCTCCCATGTTCGTGATAGATTCATCACCCAAAGACTCCCTATGCTGTGGAACAAAATCCCGGTACATGTGAGGCAGAGCACCTCGCTGGCCTTGTTCAAGAGAAATCTTGACCAATGGATGGGAGATCGCAGATATACCCCAGGGATTACCTCAGTGTCACTGCTCGACAGAGGCACAGCAAAATAATGGGTATAGTTCCCCATACTAAAGGGGTGGCGTAAGCCACAAAACGATGGGCTAGGCTTGTAAATGCCCTCGGGCAGATAGCCTAGTATGAACCTATGAACCTATGAACCTATAAGTAGATAGCAATCTCTCCTTTGACAATCACGTTGCCAAAGTGGTTAGAAAGACCTTCTATATAGCCCACCTTATCATGAAAGGGTTCACATCTAGATCAAGAGAGGTCATTGTGCTCCTCTACTCATCACTTATCAGGCTCATAATTGAGTACAATACCCCGTTTGAGATGTACCTTACCCGACACCTTCAGCAACTGGAAAGACCCCAAAAGTATCTCACCAAGAGGATCAAGGGGCTCAAACAGATGCCCTATGCAGTTCGGCTAAAGAAACTCCAGCTCTACTCAGTTGCATACCGCCTACTCAGAGGCGATCTGTGTCTGACATATAAAGCCATGTCCAACCCAGAATTAATGGACATGCTTCACCTTTTAAATTAAATTAAAAGCACTACACCCTCACTCAACACTGGCCCTTGTTTTCAATTATAAAGGAATTCCCAATATTATTCTAGCATGTCCAAAGGTCAGTTGTCAATCTCCTCTCCGGTCCAGCTGGTGAATCTGGGAATCTTGAGGCAATGTTACAACTGCCTCATGTACACAGACAACCCTCTCCTCCTCCCAATAAATTCCAACACATGTGAGAGATGCAACCATATAGCCAAACTGGAGGCTAAGCTCTCTCACCTCAGTACTGGCATAACCAGTCAGGAGGAGAAGGAAACCACACTCACTACAATTCCAGTCTCACATAGACCTACCACGACAGCAAACCAAACACATAATCACACAAAAACATACTCGGAGGCTCTAAATAAAGATCTGCCTAAGCAGCAGAGACCTCCAAAGCAGACATCCAAGCAACCTCTACCCCAAAACAAAACACGTGCAACACATATCTCACAAAGCCAGTGTGCCAAACAGTCACAGCCCTTAAGACTAAACAACACACCTGATACACTTGTAATAGGTGACTCTATCGTCAGGCACACTGACGTCCCACTCACCAGGCTGAACAAGGAGAGGCTCACGGTGAGCAGCCTGTCGGGTGCTAGGATCCGCCACATAACACAAGCACTCAGGTCACTCCAAGGCAAGTACAAATATGACTCAGTCATTGTCCATGCTGGTGTGAATGACCTGAGATTTACCTCCCTGGACTACATGAAAAGAGACATAGAGGAGCTCTCTGAGCATGTAGCCCAGGCCGGTATGATCCTGACCTTGAGTAGCATCTTACCCTCACCAAGAATGATGCCACAATATGAAGACAAGATGATCAATTTCAACAATTGGCTTAAGTACTGGTGTCATTCAAAGGGGATCCAATGCCTGTCAGCTTGGGATGATATGCTCGACAAGCCACAATACTTCGCTAGGGACAGCTTGCACCTGTCACCCCTGGGCTTTTGGATATTGGCAAAGGCTCTTGCTACCCCCTTAGTGCCTTTTTTAGGCAAGGCTCAAAAGACAAACCCACCTCCATAGGTATCACAAGGGATAAGAAACTAAGAGTAATGCTACTCAACGCCAGAAGTCTAAACCTCAAGATGCATGCACTCTAAACTCTCCTTAGCATGGAGAACATCGATATCTGTGCAGTAACAGAAACCTGGTTCAGGGCTCCCGAGAGCATCCCAGCACTACCAGTTTATACTTCATACCATGCTTTTCGGCCACAAAACTTGGACCAAACCACAAAAGGAGGGGGATTATCGATATTCATCAAATATACCCACACCTCCAGGTTGGTGGCAAAGCACGAAGCATCAGAGACTATCCATGTGCAACTAACAGTGGGTAAAACTGCCTTCCAGTTTATAGCCTGCTACAGACCACCCTCCCAAACCCAGGAACCCCACTCGGACTTCCTGAGAACACTGGAAAATATGAAGGTCTCTCCAAACACCATTATATTGGGCGACTTCAACTACCCAAACATAGACTGGGAGCATTACTCTAGCACCAACACACTAGCCCAAAGGTTCCTAGAATTTATAAACTCAAATGCTATGGAACAACTTGTTACCACTCCCACAAGAGGGGAAAACATACTGGATCTGATCATCACCAACATGGGGACTCTATGCTCCAGACCAGAAGTGTATCCCTCACTGGTAAGATCAGACCATAAACTAATCTCACTGGATATTCACATCCCGACCCCACCCCCTGCCCAGAAAACCACAGTGAAAAACTTCTCTAAAGCAAATTTTACACTCCTCAAAACTGAGGTGGAATCCTTCAAAGCCCCCAGGCCTGAGGAAAATACGGCTCAGACCGCAGAATCCTTTATAAACACATTCTATGAACACCTTCAGGAATGCATGGATCATGCGATCCCAAATAAAACCAAGACCCAATCCTCCAAAGGCAGACATCCTGCCTGGTGTACCCCAGCCATAATCAAACTATACAATAGAAGGAGGAAGCTACTAAATGATAGAGCAAAATCCCAAAAAGGGAAGGCATCACTGATCAGTATTAGCAAAAAACTACGGGCACTCATAAAATTGTCTAAGGCCAGCTTTGAGAGAAAAATTGCACAGGACACTAAGGATAATCACAAGGCTTTCTTTAGTTATGTTAGGAACCTGGGTGGTAATTCCCAGATATGCTCAGAATTAGTCCAAAATGACAAAAATACACCGAACCCACAGACATTGCCAACATCCTAGCTGACAGGTTCAGCGCAAACTCCCCCCCCTCCCCACCAAAAGGGCAAATATCTATCCCAGCAGAGTGCTGCCCCCCTGACATCTCAGATGCTCAGGTATGAGCCACCCTCTCCAAAGCAAAAAACACAGCATCAATGGGACCAGACGGTGTTCCGGGCTGCATCCTACATGAACTCCAAGAAGAGCTAAACCCAAACATAAAACTACTGTTCAATCTCAGCCTTACTACAGGATATGTGCCCAAAGAGTGGTGTACAGCAACACTGGTCCCTCTCCATAAAGGTGGTGCCTCAACGGATCCTGGAAACTATCGCCCCATAAGCCTGACTAGCTTGGTCTGCAAAGCTATGGAAAGGATCATCATGGACCTCATAAATAAAGATATTGGGGACCTACAGACACTGGATCCTACCCAGTTCGGCTTTGTTAAGGGCAGATCCTGCCTCTTAAACCTGGTTGATTTCTTTGAAACAGTCACCAAGGCCATTGACGAGGGGAAGGTGGTCCACACAGCCTACCTGGACCTCGCAAAATCCTTCGATACAATACCCCACTCGGGCGTTATAGATAAGCTCACCAGCTTAAATATAAACCCCTATGTCACTAGATGGATTGCAAATTGGCTCAAGGACAGAACCCACATGGTTAGAATTGCTGGAGCCATGTCAGACTCCAAACCAGTTACAAGTGGTGTCTCACAAGGCTCAGTCCTGGGACCTCTCTTGTTCGATATATATTTCTCGGAGGTACAGGCCAACACGGAAGGACTGTGGCTGACCAAGTTCGCAGATGACTGCAAACTGGGTGCCATAATCGACTCTCCAGCCGACACAAGCATCCTCCAAAAGGGCCTCATAGAAACAGACAACTGGTGCCAGAGCCATGGCCTCAACCTAATTGCCAAAAAGTGTATAATCATCCCCTTTGGCAAAAACAAAGTGCCCACAAATTACCACATAGGTGGTAATCCATAAAGTACAGAAGAAGTAATTAGGGACCTGGGGACCCAAGTTGATAGCAATCTCTCATTTGACAACCACGTGGCCAAAGTGGTTAGAAAAACATTTTATATAGCCCACCTAATCATGAAGGGATTCACATCTAGATCAGGGGAGGTCATCGTGCCTCTTTACTCATCCCTCATCAGGCCCATAATTGAGTACAATGCCCCTTTTGGGATGTACCTTACTAGACACCTGCAGCAACTGGAAAGACCCCAAAAGTACCTCACCAAGAGGATCAAAGGGCTCAAACAGATGCCATATGCTGCCCGGTTAAAGAAACTCCAGCTCTACTCAGTGGCATACTGCCTGCTCAGAGGCGATCTGTGCCTGACGTATAAAGCCATGCCCAACCCGGAATTAATGGACATGCTGCACCTCAGAAAATCCAAATCCCATCGAGCTACGCATTTGAGAGACTTGAACCTCAGCACTGAAATAAATAGGACATGCTGGAGGGACAGATTCATAACCCAGAGGCTCCCTTCACTCTGGAATAAAATCCCAGTCCAGGTTAGGCAATGTCCCTCATTGACACTCTTCAAGAGGAATCTTGATGAGTGGATGGGAGATCGTAGGTTTACCCCGGGTATCACTTCTGTGTCACTGTTAGACAGAGGCACAGTATACTAACCTCGAAAAAGGGCATAGCAAAATAAATTTAAAATGGGTGGCGAAAGCCAAACACATTCTGGCTAGGCTTATAAATGCCCTAGGGCAGATAGCCTAGTATGAACCTATGAACCTCAGGAAATCCAAATCCCTTAGAGCTACACACTCCAGGGACTTGAACCTCAGCACAGAAATAAATAGGACATGCTGGAGGGACAGATTCATATCCCAGAGGCTCCCCTCACTCTGGAACAAAATCCCAATCCATGTTAGGCAGAACCCCTCACTGACCCTCTTCAAGAGAAATCTTGACGAGTGGATGGGAGATTGTAAGTTTACCCCTGGGATCACTTCTGTGTCCCTGCTTGACAGAGGTATGGTAAACTAACCTTAAAAGAGCTACATTCTGTGACCTACTATACAGAGGCACAGTCAACTAATCTAAAAGGCTGGCGAAAGCCAAACACACTCTGGCTAGGCTTATAAATGCCCTAGGGCAGATAGCCTAGTATCAACCTATCAACCTATGAACCTAGTGACTTTGAATGCCTCAAAATCATTCATCTCCACACACACACTCACACACACACACACACACACACACACACACACACACACACACACACACACACACACACACACAGAGTTTCACAGTTGCTATGTCTGGGATTAAAGCTCCTACTTAACTAGTATGCTACATTATAGCATTACACAGTTATCGCAAGTGCCATGGAGCTGATAGGGCTAAGACTTGCCCATAGGGTTATTTCAAGGTCACTGACATCAGCATGAGTGCTAACATGGGCAGTGGGAAGAGCAGTGTGTGTGAATGGGCCATAAACAATTCCTCTAGAAACATACACACAACACTCAGTCACATACAACTTTACATTTGACAGGACTGAGTATACACATTCTGGATGAATACTGATTTGTACTATCATGTTACACAATTATCACAAGTACCACAGACACTACAGAGCTGAAGGCTACCAAAGGCAATGTCTACAGTGATTGATATTGGCCAATTGGATGTGTGATGGGTGGAACAGACCTCATGATGGAAATCTCTCTGTCACTGTCTGTCTCTCTCTTCCCCACATCTGTGTGTGTATGTTTGACATATTATAGTGTGTTGGTCTTGAATATGTGTGAGTATTTCTATCCAATGTGTGTGCAAAGCAAGAATGGTGTGCAATGTGGTGTGTGTGCACAGACATCTGTGACTGATGGATATGTATAGTCCACTGCTGTTGGGAGACATGGGCTTCATTTCTGTAAGAGTAGGAACATGCCCAGTATGACCTTCTGTATTAAGTGTGTGAATCCATTCCAGGTAGGCTGTACTCCAGTCCAGGATTTGGTGTTCTACACCTACAGCTAGCAACTTGTTTCTGCAGGATATCTGTAGGTAGGTTGACAATATGGAGTCACAATGGGTGAAAGATAGTGGATATTGCAACTATTGTGTCTGTGCTGCTTGCGTTACATGGTTGGTGTTAGCAGAGATATTCAGACATATGTACTGTTTTACACTGTGTTGTATTATGCCATCAGCTACTGACAGATATACTTATTTGCTCGCATTTATTTCCTGGGAAATACAAGATGAATGAACTGTGTCCAGTATTGTGGTCTGCAGCCTACATATTCTTGCACACTCATGTCATTCTGGAGGGGTAGCTGCAGACACTTGCTGATAGGTCTGTGTAAATGGTCCAGCACCTTGGTACTGTGGTGGCTGAGGATCCCCTGTTTGTACATATATCGACTTAACACAATGGCCATATCCTGCTGTGGCCATACCTCTCAGCTGTACAGATTCACCCAGGTTATCCAGAGACAGGGCTCATATATCTGGTCAGTTAACCTTCACTTTGTGGTTTATGAGCAGGTTTGTAGCCACCCATTACTGGGTTTGCAGGCAGGGGTAGTATGGGCACATATCAGAGATTCAGACTTCACACACTCCATGACATCCATGCTTCTACACCCCCCCACTCTGTTATTCTATCTCTTCCTAACATTATGCGAGCGATATCTGAGAAGTATCCCTATAGTTGCCCCTTCATCCCAGCAGTATTTAGGGGTTGGTCCACAGTTCATGCAGTAGGACATGGTGGGCATGCTACTGGGATTTGTCAACATGGCCTTGCATTTCTGCTCTGTGGACTGTGTTATGTTGTTAGTTGGGACCCCATGAGATAACATACATTGGCAGTACAGATGAGGCACAGGCCTTTGACAGGACTGTAGGGCATCTGTTAGTGATGCAGGTCATCAGCAGCAGACTAGTGAATTCTGTCACTCCTACATTTCCAGGCTGTGAGCCACTGGATTCCCCTGGGGTGACAGGGTAAGGTTAAGAGGTGTTAATGACAATAGTTCCTGTCCATATTTATCCATTGGTCTGGATGCTGGCAAGGTGCTGCTTACAGCTAGGGACACACCTGCATGGGACACCTCTTCAGCATGCTGCATTCTGTGGGTATTCCCATGCAGTAGTGGGGGTCATACTGTACTCATTCCCAACAGCAGGGATATAACTTGTAATAAACCTGTGGCTGATGGTGGGGTGAGCTGAGTGCATGTGTGATATGGAAGCTTCTTGCAGCTGACTCACAGATATATCTGGGACATTCCCCTTATGCTGCCTTGTGCAGGGACATAGGCAGTCTCTCATTACTTTATAACTGTGCCTTTTGTGGTCTGCCAGTGATTGGCCAGACTACGTCAGTATGCCATACTACACAGACAACTAATGTGCTGCTAACCTGTATGTACAATTCCAAAGGTGTGTGCAGCTGACAGTTACATTTTATGTACTCTATCTAGGGCACTTCCACCTGTGTACTGTGTGCATGTCTGGGCCCACATTCATGGCATGTCCATCTTTCAGATGGTGACAGATATTGACATCTGGACAGTGAGTATGGATGACTGCTAAACTGGGCATTGCTGGGATGCATTGTAGTTGGCACTGCAGTTGTCAGAACATGGCCCTGTCATCAACAGTACTGGCCATAGACCACCAAGACATAACCCTCCATGCCTACATGCTGACTACTTCCACACAATATAGAACACACAACAACCTAACACACAGACCCCTGCATATTGTACACATGCAACAATCTATCCTGTAAATTGGGCCAGCTCATTTAATCTGTGCTCCACTGTTATTAAACCCACACATACATGTTACTACATTTCTACAAAGGATTCTGGAGGTGGTGGTGGGGGGGGCACACCTGACAACTGTAAACATTTGCTATGACTGTACTGGTATTTCATGTACTCTGTTGGTTTCCATTTCATTTTGTATTCTGACCTGTCATGCAGACTAGAGGCATATAAGTAGAGTAGAAATCTTAGGTTTTACTGACCTACATTTCAGTTTCAGACTTCTTACCCTTCAGAACTAACATGCAACTGCCAGACCTGTCATAGTCTGTCTGTGTAGGTCTGGGGGGGGGGGGGCTGTTCACCATTGCCATCAATTGGAGGCCTTAGGACAGCCTTTGGGCCACCACATGTACTGCAGTGGGATTTGTCACCTTGTCTAGTACCACTTACTTTTCTGACATCAGTATTTGTTATGGATTGCATGCTGCCCATATAGGTGTCCACTATCTGCTGCCATCCCATTCAGCCATCGAATTCCCTTGCATGCTCACATCCATACCATAGATACAACTAGCAGAACATACTACTCCATTCACCAATTGATAGGAAGAGTGACTTACCTTGTGGCTGTTCCAGTATTGAGGATGGTGCTGGAGGGCTGACTCTGTCAGATGCATATAGTACATTCCCTATACATGGTAAAGCACAGGTAGTGTCATGTTTGGCATCCCTTTTACTGTATGTGCGAGTCAGAGAGAGGTGTCATTCCCTGGGTCCCTATCATGTCAGTGTATGTGCTATGCGTTGCCTCTTTGCCAAAACCTGGGCATACTGGGCACACCTCCTTTTGCCTACATGGACAGGCTCAGGTTGTTTCTCCTCCGAGTTCCTCTGTGCCTGTGATGGCCTTGGCAATGGTGGGTGACTGTGTGGCCCTGCCCTGTGGTGTTCCTTCTGCAGCTGTTTTCACAGGATCATACTGTGTAGCATGGCCCATACAATGAAAATGTGTGTACATGTAGCTGGAGAGTACTGCAAGGCTCCACCAGATATGTCTAGGCACCGGAACTGTGACTTGAGCATTCCATACACATGCTCTATTATGATTTTTGTTTGAGCATGTGCCTCATTATGGAATTCTTGTCCGTGTGTGTGTGCATTTCTGATGGGTCTCATCAGCCATGGCTCCAGCGTGTAACCAGCATCCCCCACTAGTTGGCCATATAGGATGTCCCAGCTTGCAAATTTCTGGTACAGCTGTGTCATATGCCAGATGTGGGAGTCGTGATAGCTTCCAGGGCAGCCAGCACACACATTCAAGATAATGCCCTGAGCATCATACATGACCTGGCAGTTGATGGAGGGGAAGCCTTTGCGGTTTATGTAGACCCTACCTCACTCACCGGGTGGTGCTTTGATGTGTTTGTGCGTGGAGTCTACAGCACCCACTACAACAGGATATTCTGCTATTTGGTGGAAGAAATGCATATTTCTGGTCAACGCCTCACGAATGTTGAGGAAATATATGTGCTCACTGGCATGTGCTGACATGGCATCCAGGAACTGGTGGAGTACCCTGGATGCTGATGCATGTGAGATCCCCATGATATCCCCAGTTGGCCTTTAGAAGGTACCTGTGGCTAGTATTCTTAACCCTACACATACCTTGGTATCCACTGGGATGGGTTCCCCTCTGTTGGTTATGTGCATGAGGTGTGGCCGGCACAACTCAACAATGTCCTGTACAATGTCCCTGTCCACCCTTTAGCGCACCACTATCTCCAGCTCATGTAGTCCCTAGTAGGTTATCCTGGGTCTGTAAACTCTTCTCCTCCTCCTCACTGTGGGTTGATCATCAGCATTCACATCCTCACCACCCTCAGTCTCTTCCACATATTGATGTATGAGAACAACTGCAGCCCCTAACGTTTTGTTAGTTTTGTCAGGTAAAATTTCCCTGTCTGTGTACACCGGTGGTGTAGAGTTTGTGGGCAAAACCAGAGTGAAAGTTGTTTGCATAGTTTATAGTAGTGTGCTGGGCTGCTGTCTGTGTAATTGGCTGATTCTGATACATTTCACCTGCCAGCTATGCTAGTTCTTCTTGATTGCCTTCCTACTGCTGTTTTCCCTTCCCATTGCCTTCCCGTTTAAGCACTGAGGCATGCCACACATACCCAGTGCTCAGATGTGAACAGAGCTGCTATTTCCTGTTTTTTTTTTTTTAAACCCAGTGCACAGCATGCACACCTGTTTAGGCAATGTAAACACTGCTAGGCAGCCTCAGACACACACACCCATTTGTAGCTGTGCTTAGCTAAAGGTAAACACAGGCCACAGAGCTCCAATAAGCTTACAGCATGCATGACACTCCCCCTTATGAGGTCATCTACCTCTTATAGTTATACAATGGTGTTGCTGCACCTACATGGTTGAGTGCAAGCTAACACTGAGAGGAAATCTGTGATTCAGTATCAATCCCCTCATTTGCATAAAACAGAATGCTAATTTGGGTTTAAAAGCTTATTTCCAACTTTTTTCTTATTATCGGGCCGATCCCATTTGCGCACCACTGCCCTATGCTTAAACGGCGTAAATCGGCCAAAACAAAAAAGTTATTTTTTTATAATTTTGCAAGTATTTCCCATGCCGATGGCCATATATTTGGCAGTTGGCATACCTACTACATTAAATACATGCTTTGTTTGGAGTTGTCATGCCTCCGTTTTGTAATTTGCAGAAATGTATCCGGTTAGTAAGTGAATACATTTTTCTGCAGGTTACACTATTCCTGCACAGACCCCTGCCTGCTTCCTGGAGCGCTAATTCACCTCATTTGCATGGTTTTCACTAGAAAATGGGGTAATTAGCATACAGGAGCTGTATCCATGCAGGAATAGTGTGTAGGAGCGCTCATGCACATCCCGGGATGATCGGGATCTCATTCCTGGATCGCTCGTCGGCCATATTGCATGCAGCAGCTCTTGCACTATTCCTGCACACCGTGCAGAGCTTGATGAATCCCAGGGACTATCTTTTTACAGAGTTCACTGCTTACTCCTAGAATAAAGTTTTGCTCAACCTTACAATTTTTAGAATCATTCTACCCAACAAATTAGGAGTAATTTGGAGGGGGGAACAAACATGGCTAATTAACAGTACCCATTCCCCAGGCCGCCACATCACCATACAGCTGCCTCAGAAAAACTGATGCCTGCACTGAGGTCCATGTGTGGGAAAAACATTAATAAGCAAAGAATCATGAAGGCTTACTATGATGTGGAACAAAGAGTCATGAAGGCTTACTGTGATGTGGAAAAAACAGTCAGGAAGGCTTACTATGATGTGGAAATATTCTGAAATAAAGCTTCTACTGGAGGTAAGGCTTGAATTCACCCTATCATGTCAGTGTTATCTAATGAATATTGAGCATCAGTCTTCTTCTTTAAACGTATTTGCAAGGGGGTAAAACATCCCACACTCCCAACCATAATTTGTAAGAAAAAAGGTAACATTCTGAGAAATGGCAATCTTAGGCTAAGCATATGTAAGTCTGTATTTTTGGTCATTTAAGGTCCACATTTCTGGGCTCAGCATTGTGAGTCTTGACATTTCAAATGGTTACCAGTTCCTAATGATATTAACAAAGGAGGAGCAAAAACACTTCCTGTACTGTAGTTGCAAATAACTTAAATGGCATATCAATGCCACATCCCCACAAAGTTAACATTCTGTTGTAGGTTTATGCTACTTATATTATATTCAGTTAGAAAATAATCCTCAATCAGGCCTAACAAAGAGTCTTTAATATTACTGAACTTTTTCACACTTCTTCGAAAGTGCCATTCAAAAGTTTTTAATAGCTCAAGATTAGAGATCATGGTTCCACCTTTAAGCTAATAGAATGGCCTGATTAATTGAAAATGTTTATAATATTTGTAATACTTAATAACTTTTGCAAAAAACAAGACATGAGCAAAATACATTTCAGAAGAATGAAGTACTATATTAAAACTGTCTCTTCTGTCAGTTTGTTTGCTTATTGCAACACAGTTTAAAAAAAGATCCACTAAATGTTAACCTTTACAAATTTCATGTAGCATATCAGTACATATTAGCACCTATTATCATATAGTATGAAATAGTCCAGAACAGCTTGCAATAGGTATATAAATAAACAGGCTGATCATCAGACCATCAATTAAAGAAAGAATTCTGATAATTACCCCAAGTATATATGCTTTTTAAACCAGTTGTCCATCTGCTGAAAGTACACAAATTGTTCCACACTTTAATATATACATGAATGTTGAATTAACTTGTTGCCATGATGAATAAATCAACGTGAACCCATAAAACCCATACATGCTATGAAAATAACACTTGCTGAAGGGCTCTCATTGCCCAATGTGCTAAAATGCATGGGAGCTAATCCAGGATCCGGGATTTACATAAAACAATTTGTGAATACTGAGACATTTACCCACACATATAAAAATATTGCTTGCCTATCAGTTTGTAAAATTTCACAATTCATACTATAAATTTGTTACACATCTGAACAGCAACTCTAATGGGGGATTGTTGAAGATAGCAGAGTACTTGCTGTTTTTGTTCATTCATCAATAAAGCTGTGTACTTTATGCTTCTCATGTATGCTTTAGAATCTATGAATGGTTAAATCATGTCAGAGTACATCAAACTGTCATAAGCAACTCCAGGCCTAAATTAGCTTAAAATGTCAGATTAAATAGTTACATTTAAATATCAATCAGTTGTCATTCCCTGCAGGAAAACGGGAAGGGGAAAAGCACTCCTCCTCTATTTAATTGACTTCTTTCTGCAATGGTCACCTTTCTCTACCATTATTACTCCACCCCTTCCTCTTTTCTGCTTCTATTATAGGTTGGGCTTACCAACACTAAAGAAAAGGCATTTTTTCCAGTCAAGCAGAAAGTATTTGGACCTTGTGCTCACTTGGAGAATCAGTTCAATACTTATTGGTTAACAGAGCCCTCTGTCTTAGCCAACGAGCCCAAACAGTCCCTCACTGACCCAAGGTGTTTCTCTGCAGTACTGGCCATAAGCTTGTCATACTGAAACTGACTCTCACTAGTGACAATATCCAAAATGCTTCTTTTATGAGTGATCAAAGTTCAGCATGCTATGGATCTAAATCCCTAAACTCCATCCCTAAAAAATGGCTGAAAAATACATTTTAAGTTTTTTTTTTTGCAGGGGTTAAGCCCTCTTGTACCCCCTTAACACAGGAGGCAAGAACCCCACACCCACTGAACTTATATATAAATAAATATATATATATATATATATATATATATATATATATATATATATATATATATGTTTTGTTATAATATATAAACTCCACAGTCACACAAATTTGAAGAAGGGTGAAATTGCGAAAGGGCATCACTGCTGGCATACTCAGGGACATTGATTTCTTATGGAGGAACTTTGATCCTCAGCAAGTTGGCCTTCAGGCAAATGATGGCTGAGAATTCAATCTTCGTCCACTCATAGGTTACACATCCAAATCAATCATTCAGTCTGTCGGAAGCCCATCGCTTCTTCTTAGCTGACATGAGAAAATCACCTTTGCAGCAAGGAGCAGTTTTAGTGTCTCAGTAATATAGGCCGCAGCGTCAAGGAATCTTAATCAGTGTGACTAAAGTGCAGCACAACAGAATAACGCTGAGACATTAGTGAAATGCAAGGATACCAACTGCCGGAATATAAACAGTGGTTATTTTAAGGGGCGTATGTAGGCATGGGCATGGGTAGTTAAGCATTTACAGGCTGCCTTTGTCTAATAGAGACATAGGTGCCAGACCAGAGGTAAGTTTTTAATTATCCATTCACTTATAAAAAAATGAATCTAGTCTGAGTACGAACAAACACCACAGCCTTCTGCTCAAAGATGAGTGTGCTACCTGTTGGCCCACTGACAATACATAAGAGAAAGTTACACCCAAATGATATGGCCTTTTTATCATATGGGTTCATATTAGGCAATCAGCCTCCAGACTACTACTTGGCTATTCAATAACAATACAGTGAACAAGGGAGAGAATCAAACCCTGCACCTCATGTCTGTGAGATAAACATCTTAACAATTAAGCCAAACTCATCTTTTATGAAGGACTGTAGAGACTGTAAAAAAAACATCAGGGAATACCGGCAATAGTCATTTGTGTCAAATGCTATAACAATGACTTGGACTACTCTGTGCATTGGAAAAGCAGTGCTACAAAGCAAAAAAACCTTTTGAAAACATAAAAATAAATAGCAGTATTTAAAAGTAAAACAATTTATGTGAACATCTGCAACTGCACACACACACACACACACACACACACACACACACACACACACACACACACACACACACACACACACACATTGCTGTAACCAGAACCAAAAGCTCTCTCAAAGGCCACCCATATGATGATGGTACCCCATGGTGCAGAATATGCAACCTACAGATAAATATCATCATCATTACCAGGATACCGAAACACCATATGAAAAGTTTACAACTTCATGTAATATAGAAATATATGCACCACACAGGTGGAGAGTAACTGTTGTGCTGGGGAACTTAGGAAGTATTCAATAATGAAGAGTAGACAAAAACACAGCAGCCTGTGCCCAGCAGTGTCTGACACTGTTTATTAGGGAAATGTCAATATTTGCAGTGCCAGTGGTGCAACAGGTAGTAAACTCACATTATTGGCAGAAAGCTGTGGGTTCTATTCTCACATCAGCTAGATGGATTGCTGGCAGTGCAGCATGAGGGTGGGAATGGGAATGGGGGTGGGGGTAGGGGGGGGGTTCTGCACTCCTGAGTGTGTCATTCTTTGGATAAGACATTAAACTGAGGCCCAGGCTGCTTGAGTTGATGATAGCACAGGCAGATATAAAAGATCTCATTGCACTTATCAAAAAGTGTAGAGGTCCTTTATGTATATACAAAAAGAACTCATATTTACAATTATGTTAATATACAAATCTACACATATTCATAATTTCCTTTACAATCACAATAAATATTCATCCCTATTAGACGTCCCCCCTTCTTCCATAACCACCATCTGATTTTACTTAATATTGCTGCTAAAACCCATTCACCATTAAACATAATATCATGTATTCTTTCATACCATATAACCCATATAACTTAAAGTAATAACATATCCTTTGCTTCTATTCTTATAATATCCATGTTTAATTATATCCATGTTTATTGTATCCAATTCTTTTGTATTTTCAAAAAAAAAAACACTTTTGTATATAGCTCTGCCCATAACTTTTTTACTTTTACATTTCAAAAACACATGCCCTGTAGTTTCTTCTTTTTGATAATGTGAACATATTCTATCACCTTTCTTTTTATATGACATATTTCCTTATACAGGCAATTAACAGTCTCCAAAAAATTTTGACATTCTATTTTCTGATTACGCCATTTGCTTCTTACTTTTATAGCTGTAATTTTTTCATCAGTTAGATTTTCTAATGGTTTTATACAGTAATATTTTATCATTGCCTTCTTATACCATACTTTTCAATCTTTTTCTAAATCGTCAGTTTTTATTTTCCATGAAAATATTTTTCTTGGTAACATTGTATTTCTTCTTTTATGCACTCTTTTTCTCTTTTACTCTTTTTACCATAACCCATAATTCTCTGTACTTATATTTGTACAGTTGTACTACTGTCTCATCTTTTTCATTTATCCACTTAAACACTTTGTACAAATTTAATGAAGCAGCATATACCAGTAGGTTAAATTAACCCTAAACCTCCTTCCTCTTTATTTACATACAAACTCATTTTTTACTTGGTCTAATCTACAACGTCATACAAATGAAAAAAAAATGTAATAATTATTTTTCAGATACTGTTGGCAACATATACATACTAAGTATGGTATTTTCCCATTAGAATAAACTTTATCAAATAAGACTTTTTTCTGAATGATAATTTTTGTGTTCTGCAGAAAAGACAGGTTTGTTTTATTTCTTCTGTTCTTTTTTCCCATTGAATTCTACTTACATCTTTATTCCAAGTTTGTACTTAACACAGACATTTCATTCATTGCAAAATTTCAATTAAATTTCAAATGTTACACTTCATTCTTTACAAACCTTCACCCTATACTCTACCTCAGACTCTCCGTACCTCTAATCAACAACTACTAGACATCTACCAACCAAAAAAAAAAAAAACAGTAGGCCAACTTCTATATAAACACTCTGTGGCCCATGCTTGGAACAAACTTCCCCTAGACATACATTCCATCACCCACCCATCACACTTTAAAAATGAACTAAAAATTCATCTACTTAACTCCAAAATCTGCCCTTGTCAAGACCAAACCTAAGCTCCCCATACCCCACAAACACACCTAAACAATCCCTCCCCTTTCATCTAAGTACTTTTGTATGTGGATACTTACTAAACTTAATCAATCAATACTGATGGACAAAATTCTTATGTAAATATGTACATATATTGTTTCTCTGTAAAAACAGGATGTGTATATTCCTTTGTGCATGCATTTTACTTTGTGTCTTTAACTTTCTGTTTAACAATTTTTTTTTTTGTAATTCTTTTGACTCAAATGTTTTAATTCTGTTAATTGTTTGTGAATGGAGCTTTTCTCCTTGGGTCTCCAGTGCCCATCTGGACCAACCCAGTTAACAAATGTCAATGAATAAATAAATAAAATAAAATAAAATATAAGTTCTTAGCTTCTTGTATTTAAGCCCTGCATTTGAGCAGGTTTCTGCTTGTTTGTACCAAGCTGAACTGAGGTGGGCTACCAGCCACAACTCTGAGTTGAAATACCAGATGACTAGAAGCTTCTGAGCTTCCCAAAAAAACGTAATTTGCCTTTTTTTTTGCTTATTTATAGTATTTGCTGTACTTTTTATTGCCTGCCACCTACTTTAATATTGTATTTATATACTGTGCGCTAAACTGTATTGTTGTTCTGAAATTGTCTGCCTCAGTGTGCCTATTAAATCATATTTTATTGCTGTTTTCATGCTAAGTTCTTTTTGTTGTTCTCACTGTTTGTATTTGCTGGTACTTTTCACTGTTGCAAAGCAATCTGTTCTGCTTCTTCTGGTTTTCCCACCAATCTGTGTTAAAATAACCAATTTCTTAGCTGTTTAAAACATTTACTTTGAAGTCTTCTTGATATTTTTATGCTGTTTAAAATGTTTTTAGTGTCTCACTGCTGTGTTAAACATTCTCTAGTGTTTCATGCCAAAGCAAGGGTAGCTAGTAACTGCAGCATAGTCCTGATACAGGTTTACTGCATCTGGGTTTGTGTGTAGTGGCTGTTTGTTCCAGGCAATCTGTGATTGGAAAGGGCCCTTCTGCACTCTAGTGAGAGAAGTGGCTGATTGGAACCTGTCTGGTGAAGGGTGGTTGGTCTAGGGATTTGAGAAAGCATCCTCATTTGGTCCTTTTGAACCCTTTTACATTTTCTTTCAAGTTTTTAGCTTCTGGTATTTAAGCCATGCATTTGAACAGTTTTCTGCTTGTTTGTGCATCACACAGCATCGCACACTGCCACTGCACAATAGCTGGACAGATAAATTCAACAATTTTCCCTCAGATACAGCTGTAGCACAATAGTGTAGGCCTCAGCCTTAGTACTTTCGGCAAAATAAATACTGATAATGAACTGTAACCTTTTAAACCACCAGCAAAAAAAAAACCCTGACAGAAATATCCATCCACTGAGCTCCTCCTTGAGCAGTCCTGAAACCTCCCCCCTTGTGATAACAGTTCTTCAACCTAGCATTATGGACAGTTGGACTACTCTTGTTTCTCCTGTCAAACGTGTTGACTTGGGGCTCTTGAGACAGGTAGCAATTGCCTAATGTACAGTGACAGCCCTCTACTAATAACTCAGTCTAGTACAGAGTGCGAAAGATGTATCTACATCAAGAATCTTGAATCTGCATCAATAATTTTTAATCTATGCTCTCTCTCAAACGAAACAATAACCCTGAAGTGGTTGCCAATCCACCCAGCACTACTCATGCACAAGGTATGCATCAAACATAAAAATCTACATATGTGGTGGTTCTCTCAGAAAACTTACTGAAACACCAGAGATCCCCAACACACAAGACTGTTACAATTAAAAGAGTTCCTACAGCACCCATGACACAGAGTTAACACCAGTGTCTCACCTATGCCTTAAGGCGTAACACTCAAAAAAACACATTTGTTTTGCCTTTGGAGATTCCATAGTGAGACACACGGGTGTCCCACTCACCAGGCTGGACAAGGAGAAAGTCACAGTCAATTGCCTGTCCATGGCCAGGATTCATCAGATCATGCGTGTACTCAGTTCTCTCAGCAACAAGAATTATTATGACTCTGTCATAGTTCATGCTGGATTGAACAACCTGAGACATACCTCACTGTACTATATGAAGACAGACACAATTGAGCTCTAGCCTTGAGCAGCATACTACCATCACCTAGAACGATGACACAGTATGAACAAATAAGGATTGATTTCAATAACTGTATTAGCTTCCAGCGTCATTCAAAGGGGATCTAGTTTTTGACAGCCTTGGAAGCCACGTTTGACAAACCTCACTGCTTTGTCAGAGATTGCTTGCACCTGGTACCACTAAGATTTTGGCTGCTGGCAAAGGCTCTTGCCTGCCCCATAGTGCCTTTTTTAGGCAAGGTCTTGAAAACAAACTTATTGACATGAAATTTGTCAATTATAACAAACTAAGTGTCATGCTGATAAATGCTAGAAGCTTAATCAAAAACTGCACACTCTGGAAGCACTTCTATCACTAGAAGATGTAGATGTCTATGCAGTCATGGAAACCTGGTTCAAGGCCTCAGACAGTACTCCGGCCTTGTAAGGCTACAATGCCTTCCCCACCTTCAGACCACAAAACAAACATGTGAGAACCAAATGAGGCAGTGTTTCTATCTATGTTAGTGATAAATTCACCTCTCATCTAGTTAGACTGGACAAGTCTATGGAGTTACTCCAAGTACTGGTTACTATGGGTAAGACCCCCATTCAAGTCATAGCTAGTTATAAATTTCCTTCCATGGGTCATGATGTGCATGAAGCCTACTTCACCAAACTGTAGTCAATCCAAATATTCCCAAACACTCTGGTTATTGTGGATTTTAATTATCCCACCATCAACTGGGAAACCTATGCTAGGCTTACCTTGCAAGCACAAAAGTTCCTTGAAATTTGTTAACTGAAATGCCATGGAACAAATTGTTTATACCCTGAGAAAAAGAACAAACATACTAAATATGATCCTCACTAACATGCCAAACAGATGCATTGCTGCAACTGTTGGACCCTCATTCATTAAATCTGACCACAAATAAGGCACCTTCAAGTTAGCATTAACACCAGAACACAAAAAGGGCGAAATCAGATTAAAAAACTCGCCATGGCAAACTATAACCTCCTAGGTGCAAGTATAAATGCATTCCAAGCCCCTCTCCCAGCTGGAAGTGGTAACTACACTGAAGCTTACACCAAAGCCCTGTACAATCACTTGCATAAGTGCATAGACTTGGCTGTACCAGAAAGAATCAAAGCTAAAGCCCCATGGAAAAACAAGCTGCCATGGTGGATATCCAGCATCAACAAACTTTACAATAAATGTAAAAAGTTGCTGTCCAAGAAAACAAAGGTGAGGCCTCAACAATGGAAATGCACCCTCCTCAGCTTTAACAGGCAAATAAGACAACATATCAAATGCTCTAAGGGCCCCCTTGAGAAAAAAACTAGCAAGCACAGCCAAGGATAACCATAAGGCCTTTTACAGCTATGTATGTAGCCTAAAAAGTAGGACCCGAGCATGTGCCTTGTGACTAACAGTATTATGCCCACTGAACCCACAGAGATAGCAAACCTGCTAGCCAATATGTTTGGTGAAAATTTCACTCCCTTATCCCCTACAAGCTTATCACAAACCTTCTCTCAAACTCCTCCACCCTACATATATGAAGAGCAGGTCATTAATGCCTTAGGCAAAAAACACAGCCTCTATGGGTCAAGACAGCATCTCAGGCTGTCTTCTAAACAGGATAAAACATGAACTGGCATCACCATTAAGTACACTTTTCAGTCATAACCTAACCATTGGCTTTGTTCCTGCAGAATGGAGAACAGCAACAGTTATTCCCCTCCACAAAGGTGGTCTAGCAACAGACCCAGGGAATTACAGACCCATAAGCCTGACCAGCCTCTAGGTGACCTCCAAACCCTGGATCCAATCCAATTTAGCTTCATCAAGGGCAGATCCTGCCTGTTAAATCTGGTGGATTTCTTTGAAAATGTGTTCAGGGCCAGTGACGAGGGCAAATCTGTGCACATGGCATA
This sequence comes from Protopterus annectens, assembly GCF_019279795.1. NCBI lineage: Eukaryota > Metazoa > Chordata > Ceratodontiformes > Protopteridae > Protopterus > Protopterus annectens. The sequence continues at coordinate 302,826,660 of NC_056734.1, forward strand.
CCTCAACTTGGCAGAGACGTTTGACACAATCCCACACTCAGGCATTACTAATAAACTTAGCAAACTGAATATAAACCCCTTTGTTGTAAGATGGGTTGCCAACTGGCTCACAAACTGGGCACACACTATCAACGTGGGTGACTCCACATCAAGCAGCAGATCAGTCACCAGTGCAGTGTCACAGGGGTCACTACTGGGCCCCTACTGTTTGGTATATACTTCTCAGAGGTTCAGGCCAAAACAAAGTGGTTGTGGCTGACCAAATTTGCAGATGACTGCAAACTTGGTGCAATTATTGAATCCCCAAATGATGCCAGTATACTCCAGGAAGGTCTTATGCAGACCAAAGACTGGTGTCTTAGTCATGGTCTCAAACTGAATGCAAAAAAATGCATTATCATCCCCTTTGGCAAAACAATGTCCAAACACAATATCAAATCAACAACAATACCCTAAGATCCCACGAAGAGGTAAGGGAGCTGGGATCACAAGTAGACTACAATATTAACTCCTATCACCATGTGTCTACTGTAATAATGAAGGCTTTCTACATAACACACTTGATTAGTAACAACATCACCTTGAGAGCAAAGGGGGCTATAACCCTTCAACAGTTGGTACTAATCCATCCCATATTTGAGTATAATTCCTTGTTCGGCATGTACCATACAAAGCATCTGTAGCAATTAGAGAGACCTCAAAGATTTCTAACAAAGAAGATCAATGGACTCCATCATGTGCTGTACAAGGACTGACTTATGTCCCTGTTATTACACTCTGTAACATATAGTTTTCTAAGGGGAGAATTATGCCTGGCTTAGAGAACAATCTCAGACCCAAACCTAATGAACTTACTGCATATCTGTAGATCAAACAGGACTAGAGCTATCCATTCCAGGGACCTAAATATGGCTTATGACTTAAATAAGACATGCTGGAGGGACAGATTTGTCTCACAGAGACTGCTACACTTTTGAAATAGGCTGCCAATTCAAATGAAGCAAAGCACATCTATGATACTGTTCAAGAGGAACCTAGACTAGTGGATGGGGCACCATAATTTCTTACCAGGGATAGCGCCCACAACCCTCCTGGATATTGGCAGCCATTACTAAATACAGTTCTGGGTATTGACTAGCATATCTATGGTATTATATTGGAATGACTCAGCTAGGCTTGAAATGACCTCCAGGTTGATAGCAAAGTAAACTCCTATAATCCTCAGATCCTTTGATATACTCCCTTTCTTTACTGCATCACTTAAACCTTTACTTACTCTAGATACTCATCTGTGCAAATTATTACATCTTTTATCCAAATTTTACTTATTACAATTATTATAATGTCATCTGTATATGTTAAGAAAACTGGAATTCTTAACTCTTGAGATGTCGTATACCCCGCCGCCTTCATTTTGTGATTTATTTCACATACTATTACATTTATAACGAATGCAAAGAGTATACAGCTCATTGGACATCCCTATCTTATACCACTCTTTATATGTACCTCTTGGCTTAACCAGCCATTTACAAGCATTTTACTTTATTATTACTATGTGCTGACATACATAATTTCCTAACTTTCTCATGTATGTTATATTACTGCCCATAAGATTTCATGTCCAGTTGTATTAAATGTCTTACTGAGGTCTGTTATCATGATTTGCATTCTTTTCTATTCATAATATCATCCACAATTTCTCTATTATTGTTAATTATTGGCAACCCTTACCCTTTATACTATATAAACTAGTTTCCATAATATTTCCATTTTAGTTTCAAATCTCTTTTGTATTATTTTCATAAAGATCTCATAATCATTATTATTTAATACTATAGCTCTCCATTTTTTAATTGTCTTCTGTGTTCCTTCTTCTATATGAATATATGCAGTCCACAACATAATTCTTTATACATAAAACCTTCAATCTTTAAAAATATGTTTTCCAATTTCTTACATTTTTAGGCATTTCATATCCTATTTCATCTGGTCCTGCAGTTGAATCTATATTTACTTGTAATAGGACTTTATCTAGCTCATTTAAAGAAATATTCTTTTCCAACTCATCATCTTTTTCTGTTAACTTTTTGCTTTCCATATTTTTCTCTACCTTCTTTTTTCTTTATACATTTACATATTGTGCTACATTATTCATAATCTTTTCATGAGTTCTTTCCATTTCTCTTTTGACATTTTTTTCTTTCTTTGCACTACCATCTTCCCTTACTAATCTGCTTAAGTAGTTTCATGCGTCTCTATTTCCCTGTAAAAATATTTTTTGCTAATAGAACACATCTTGTATTTTTTCTTGATTTCTTTCATATAAATTTTTTTTCGAAGTACTTTCTCTCATTATGTTCTAAATCATCTACAGTATCACTATATGTTCTTTTATATTTTTATTTCTCTATTTTATCATGTCATATTACCACTATTTAAAATGTTTTATATTTTTCCTTAAATATCACCCACCATTCAGAAATATGTGTATAAAATATTTTCATAGTAATATGATATGTCCATAGCTATATTACTAATCTCTCTCCATCTTCATTCAATGCTTTCTCATTTACACGTTTTATGCTTTGCCTATTTTTATATATTCCTTGTTTTCCTTTATCTCTAACCATATTGTAAGATGATCAGAAAATCCTATTTCAACTACCTCCCTTCACCTATAACTAAACCTTCTGATACTATAAAACAGCCTGTTCCAGTTCTATACATACACCTTTTGTAAGTCAATTAATTTTTGCCCCAAAGTTTTAACTTACCACATCTTATAATTTCTAAAATGGTTCTTATATCATTTACGTTCCTTTAACACTTGCCTCTCACATCACAGTTAAAGTATCTTGTTATTATAATATTCATATTTATCATTACATAGCCTAACATCTGATGAAAAAGATTTCCCTTTGTTTACAATTAGCATACAATGTTATACCGTTCTTTCCACTTTAAATATAAAATGCTTAATCTTTCCATTTTGCTAGTTACATATATCATCTTTACTCTATATCTGTATAATAAGGCTATTCGAACATCTCTCATTACCTGCCCATAGTTTGTCTGCAATCTTTCATTTGTAAAATCTTGTCTGTTCTAATATAATTACATCTACATCACATTTATTACACCAATCCAAACTCTATATTATTTTTACTATATTCTTAATAATATTCAAATTTATAGAAAATTCTCTAAAATTGCCATTTTCCCTTTTACTTAGATTCATAGTTTCATAAGTTGATAGCTAATTAGTAGGCTAGCTTTTTTAATAGGCCATTTTAAGTCTTGACAATTGCCCTCTCAAAGATGAGAATCAAACACTGTACCTTGTGTGCGTGAGTTAAACACTTTAACCATTTTACCTACCCCCAGTCATTAGCTATATGTATTTTATCACCCATTCCCTTTCTTTTTTTCTTTTGCATTTATCCCTTTAAATTTAATTTTTCTCTTCCCCCCTTTTATCAATAGAATTCTTTTTTTATTTTACTACATCTCAGTGTATGTCTTATTCATCCCTTATTTCAGAAGCTTCTTTATTCTTCTTAATTATTTATTTCTCATCTATTTTCTTCTATTGCTACTACTTCTAAAATTTCTTCTCTTTATTCATTTTCTTCTCTTTCTTTTCTTTTTCCTTACTCTTGTTTTTATTTTTGCCATCCATCCATACATGTCCAAATTTATTGCATTTCTAACATTTTGATTCACATTTTTGCACCATGTTCCATTAACCCACAAATATAACATTTTGTCACAGTTATTTATCAAATGTCCTTCTTTTCACAAAAAAATGTTGTAGGTTGTCACTAGTATTTTAGAACACTCCTACTCGACATTTATCATGTTTGGTATATGTATATTTTTCTTTTTTTATTTTTAAACCAGTATTATAATCCCAGCCACCAATCCATTAACCCATTTTGCCATTAACTTTTGCCATGTCTAGTACTTGTTTATATAAAGTTTTCAAATATCCTTTTAAAGTCTCTCTTTCTACCACTGTTCAAAATTATAAATTAATTTTCTTTTTTTGTTTCCCTTTTAAATGGTTTTATCACACAAAGAGTCTAAGGGTTACAGTCTTACTTTTTTCATATTCTCCAAGAAAATTTTCCATTAAAAATAGTCTCAAATATAGTGTTACAAAATGTCTTAATGTTAATAAGAATACATGCTCTTACCTCATGTGATTTTTACACCCAGAAAAGCTATTAAATTGTTACATACTTCATACCTATCCATATATTTGTCTTCTTTACTTTAAATCCTTACCATGTACTTTTGTTTTTTATTTTATTCTGCATTCTTTTCTGCTACTCTCCTTCTGCCTTTTTTTCCTTTCTCGGCATACATTTTCTCTTCCATTTCATCACTATTCTTCAGGATTGTCTCTGCATCCGATTAGTAACAACATCACCTTGAGAGCAAAGGGGGCTATAACCCTTCAACAGTTGGTACTAATCCATCCCATATTTGAGTATAATTCCTTGTTCGGCATGTACCATACAAAGCATCTGTAGCAATTAGAGAGACCTCAAAGATTTCTAACAAAGAAGATCAATGGACTCCATCATGTGCTGTACAAGGACTGACTTATGTCCCTGTTATTACACTCTGTAACATATAGTTTTCTAAGGGGAGAATTATGCCTGGCTTAGAGAACAATCTCAGACCCAAACCTAATGAACTTACTGCATATCTGTAGATCAAACAGGACTAGAGCTATCCATTCCAGGGACCTAAATATGGCTTATGACTTAAATAAGACATGCTGGAGGGACAGATTTGTCTCACAGAGACTGCTACACTTTTGAAATAGGCTGCCAATTCAAATGAAGCAAAGCACATCTATGATACTGTTCAAGAGGAACCTAGACTAGTGGATGGGGCACCATAATTTCTTACCAGGGATAGCGCCCACAACCCTCCTGGATATTGGCAGCCATTACTAAATACAGTTCTGGGTATTGACTAGCATATCTATGGTATTATATTGGAATGACTCAGCTAGGCTTGAAATGACCTCCAGGTTGATAGCAAAGTAAACTCCTATAATCCTCAGATCCTTTGATATACTCCCTTTCTTTACTGCATCACTTAAACCTTTACTTACTCTAGATACTCATCTGTGCAAATTATTACATCTTTTATCCAAATTTTACTTATTACAATTATTATAATGTCATCTGTATATGTTAAGAAAACTGGAATTCTTAACTCTTGAGATGTCGATACCCGCCTTCATTTTGTGATTTATTTCACATACTATTACATTTATAACGAATGCAAAGAGTATACAGCTCATTGGACATCCCTATCTTATACCACTCTTTATATGTACCTCTTGGCTTAACCAGCCATTTACAAGCATTTTACTTTATTATTACTATGTGCTGACATACATAATTTCCTAACTTTCTCATGTATGTTATATTACTGCCCATAAGATTTCATGTCCAGTTGTATTAAATGTCTTACTGAGGTCTGTTATCATGATTTGCATTCTTTTCTATTCATAATATCATCCACAATTTCTCTATTATTGTTAATTATTGGCAACCCTTACCCTTTATACTATATAAACTAGTTTCCATAATATTTCCATTTTAGTTTCAAATCTCTTTTGTATTATTTTCATAAAGATCTCATAATCATTATTATTTAATACTATAGCTCTCCATTTTTTAATTGTCTTCTGTGTTCCTTCTTCTATATGAATATATGCAGTCCACAACATAATTCTTTATACATAAAACCTTCAATCTTTAAAAATATGTTTTCCAATTTCTTACATTTTTAGGCATTTCATATCCTATTTCATCTGGTCCTGCAGTTGAATCTATATTTACTTGTAATAGGACTTTATCTAGCTCATTTAAAGAAATATTCTTTTCCAACTCATCATCTTTTCTGTTAACTTTTGCTTTCCATATTTTTCTCTACCTTCTTTTTCTTTATACATTTACATATTGTGCTACATTATTCATAATCTTTTCATGAGTTCTTTCCATTTCTCTTTTGACATTTTTTTCTTTCTTTGCACTACCATCTTCCCTTACTAATCTGCTTAAGTAGTTTCATGTGTCTGTATTTTCTTGTAAAAATATTTTTTGCTAATAGAACACATCTTGTATTTTTTCTTGATTTCTTTCATATAAATTTTTTTTCGAAGTACTTTCTCTCATTATGTTCTAAATCATCTACAGTATCACTATATGTTCTTTTATATTTTTATTTCTCTATTTTATCATGTCATATTACCACTATTTAAAATGTTTTATATTTTTCCTTAAATATCACCCACCATTCAGAAATATGTGTATAAAATATTTTCATAGTAATATGATATGTCCATAGCTATATTACTAATCTCTCTCCATCTTCATTCAATGCTTTCTCATTTACACGTTTTATGCTTTGCCTATTTTTATATATTCCTTGTTTTCCTTTATCTCTAACCATATTGTAAGATGATCAGAAAATCCTATTTCAACTACCTCCCCTTCACCTATAACTAAACCTTCTGATACTATAAAACAGCCTGTTCCAGTTCTATACATACACCTTTTGTAAGTCAATTAATTTTTGCCCCAAAGTTTTAACTTACCACATCTTATAATTTCTAAAATGGTTCTTATATCATTTACGTTCCTTTAACACTTGCCTCTCACATCACAGTTAAAGTATCTTGTTATTATAATATTCATATTTATCATTACATAGCCTAACATCTGATGAAAAAAGATTTCCCTTTGTTTACAATTAGCATACAATGTTATACCGTTCTTTCCACTTTAAATATAAAATGCTTAATCTTTCCATTTTTGCTAGTTACATATATCATCTTTACTCTATATCTGTATAATAAGGCTATTCCCGAACATCTCTCATTACCTGCCCATAGTTTGTCTGCAATCTTTCATTTGTAAAAATCTTGTCTGTTCTAATATAATTACATCTACATCACATTTATTACACCAATCCAAACTCTATATTATTTTTACTATATTCTTAATAATATTCAAATTTATAGAAAATTCTCTAAAATTGCCATTTTCCCTTTTACTTAGATTCATAGTTTCATAAGTTGATAGCTAATTAGTAGGCTAGCTTTTTTAATAGGCCATTTTAAGTCTTGACAATTGCCCTCTCAAAGATGAGAATCAAACACTGTACCTTGTGTGCGTGAGTTAAACACTTTAACCATTTTACCTACCCCCAGTCATTAGCTATATGTATTTTATCACCCATTCCCTTTCTTTTTTTCTTTTGCATTTATCCCTTTAAATTTAATTTTTCTCTTCCCCCCTTTTATCAATAGAATTCTTTTTTTATTTTACTACATCTCAGTGTATGTCTTATTCATCCCTTATTTCAGAAGCTTCTTTATTCTTCTTAATTATTTATTTCTCATCTATTTTCTTCTATTGCTACTACTTCTAAAATTTCTTCTCTTTATTCATTTTCTTCTCTTTCTTTTTCTTTTTCCTTACTCTTGTTTTTATTTTTTGCCATCCATCCATACATGTCCAAATTTATTGCATTTCTAACATTTTGATTCACATTTTTGCACCATGTTCCATTAACCCACAAATATAACATTTTTGTCACAGTTATTTATCAAATGTCCTTCTTTTCACAAAAAAAAAATGTTGTAGGTTGTCACTAGTATTTTAGAACACTCCTACTCGACATTTATCATGTTTGGTATATGTATATTTTTCTTTTTTTATTTTTAAACCAGTATTATAATCCCAGCCACCAATCCATTAACCCATTTTGCCATTAACTTTTGCCATGTCTAGTACTTGTTTATATAAAGTTTTCAAATATCCTTTTAAAGTCTCTCTTTCTACCACTGTTCAAAATTATAAATTAATTTTCTTTTTTTGTTTCCCTTTTAAATGGTTTTATCACACAAAGAGTCTAAGGGTTACAGTCTTACTTTTTTCATATTCTCCAAGAAAATTTTCCATTAAAAATAGTCTCAAATATAGTGTTACAAAATGTCTTAATGTTAATAAGAATACATGCTCTTACCTCATGTGATTTTTACACCCAGAAAAGCTATTAAATTGTTACATACTTCATACCTATCCATATATTTGTCTTCTTTACTTTAAATCCTTACCATGTACTTTTGTTTTTTATTTTATTCTGCATTCTTTTCTGCTACTCTCCTTCTGCCTTTTTTTCCTTTCTCGGCATACATTTTCTCTTCCATTTCATCACTATTCTTCAGGATTGTCTCTGCATCCTCCTTTTGTATTTTCTCCATAATGTCCCCCCAAGAAACATCTCCTTCATTTTATGGTTCACTTTGCATCACCAAATTCTTCAAGCAAATCATCCTGCAACCTTTCCGACTGGAGGGATGTAATTGAACATCCATCATTTGCTATCTCATCTCTGTCAAACAGATTTATTTGAAACATCTCCTCAGAATGCTGTGCACATTATCTGGTCTTAATATTTGTTTTCTCCTCCATTTGTGTCACTTCTACATCATATCCTTCTCTCTCTCCATCTACCTCCCTGTTTCTCTGAGCCACCTCTGTGTCTGGAATGAAAACAGGAATTGCTCTTACAAAATGGATCCCATTCACAACAATGACAAGTAGGTGACATTCCCCAGTTCCTTGGCCAAATTTCCTCTAGTAGTATAAATACCACCTCAGGTCTCCCTTGAAAGAGTCTATTAGCCTAGTGGGGCTGATCTGGTTACAAAAAGTATAAATAATTTGGCAAACTGTATTAGCAGGAAGGGGGATTCAGTGTTTTGCTTGTATATTGAAAGACTAACAAAAACATATGTGTGTATATTTTGTAGCATAGTGGTTTCTGGTTCCTTTAACATTACAAAATCAGATAAGAACAAGCTGGATATGGGGCTTAGGTTCATAGGTGATTACAAGGCTATTGGCCCAAGAGCTATTATAATCCAAGCCAAGTTTATCCAAAATTTACCAAAATATTGCTGACGTGTTAATTCCCAAAGAATTTTACAGTTATGATATAGACATGTACACATAAAGAATTTAGAGGCTGCCACTATCTATTAGGGACATAGATGCCAAACCAGGGGTAAAAATGCACTTTCCCAGCCATTGAGTTTAAATATGGTTAGGAATGAGTTTATATAACAAAGGGAGACACTGCCAGCACAGCTGCCTAGAATTTTGTAAATGGTTATGTGTTATTTGTGAATATCAACATGCTTCATGTAAGATGTTTGTGTTACAAAAGTATTATAAATGTATTTCATATATGTATCAAACTAGGTTTGTACAGCTCTGTGTGTTGAAAATATATTTTATAAAATACTGAGTTTAAAGTGTGCCCTGCTGGAAGAGAACAGAAATGTACATACATTATTGTAACTGTTTAAATGTATATGTTTTAACAGTGGAAGCTGGAAAATAGCTGAAATTAAATTACTTTACTACAGCAAGACACAAGATGTCTACACTAGGGAGCTCACTTTGTTGTCTTGAAGGAGAAATAATTACTAGGCTTGAGATGTTGATGTGTTTTACTGTTTTATGACTTCCAACAGCTGCGCAGATCTGAGGTAAAGCCCTTGTCTGTGTATTTTCATAGGTGGACGCTAAATACTGCTAGCTTTCAGTAGTGGGGGTTTTACCTGAGATAGCGTCAGATGACAAGAAATGATGTCATTCTACAAGCTATCCCAGCAGTAATATTTGAGATATTAATTTAAGAACTCTCTGACAGAGACTCTGCATTCTATATTCTGTCTTTGACCTGACAACATCAGTTAGGGGATCCATTCACCACACATTTGCCTTGCTCCGAGTAAGTATGTCTAGAGAGCAGTATAATTATCTTAGATATAGTCAGGAATATAGCAAATCTTAATTTGTTTTTCCTTGTTTATTTGAGACTGTCCTGCAATGTTGTTTTAAATATTTCCTGTGATTTTGAACTCTGCTGTTACTGTAAATATAAACTGAGTATTTTCTTGTTCTTTCATTATTTATTATTAAATATATTTAAACATTGCATTGTGTCTGATCTGTCTAGAGATATTTAAGTTCTCAGGGTACTTGCATATTTATTTGGTGACACTGTGTAGGGCACTCCCAATAGCCTTGCTCTTGGTCAAACTACCATTTGTATTGATAGTAACAATAAACAGTAAGATTGGACACCTTTTGTTAAGGGCCTTAAAGTAGCTGATAAGGGGTTCTGGTGCCAGTGGTAACTACCTTATAGTCTGAGCATAAGAGTGCATAACTAGTAAATATGTGCCAGCCTTTTCCCAGGTCTGTGTGTGTAAAACAAATCTCAATGGTGTGTGTGTGTGAGTGTGTGTGTGTGTCAGTTACTTGGGCAGGGACAAGAAGCACTGGTTGGACATGGAGGTGAAAGTGTTGGAGGACTTGGCTTGGAACCCTGGTGAAGGACTCAACTCTCTAGCTGTGTCAGTGGGGAGTCTTATTGGAGATCTGGAGAAAGAGGGAGAAACCTGCCCCAGACTGACTGTGGTCTCTGTGTGCTTTTAAGTGAAATTGCACATGATTCAGACAGCTGCATCTGGAGATACTGTGTGTGTGTATATTAGTCTCCCAATGTATGTCCCCCACTGGTACTAGTGGCGAGGATTGAGGCTCTTTAATTACTGGTTCAGTGGTGGGGTGTCACATAGTGTATGATAGAAGAATGTCAAAAAAGCTGAAACGTAAGGTGTACAACACAGTGGTATGACCAGTACTACTGTATGGTACAGAAACCTGGGCAGTAAAGGAAGATCAGATGAGAAGGTTATAGACGATGAAAATGAAGTGCCTGAGAAGGGTGGTAGGATGCACACTGTGGGACAGATGAAGAAATGAGGACATAAGAGTAGAAGTAGCTCTAATTTCAGAAAAGATGAAGGAGAACAGATTATAGTGGTTTAGGCACCTGTGTAAAAAAAGCAGAAGACAATCTGGTGAAGAAGATTTGGGTCAGACAGGAAGAAAGTAAAAGGAAATGAGAGGACATCCAGCAAAAAAAAGTTGATGGATTGTGTGAGAGAAGATCTGTGACAACCAGGCATGAGTGTCAAATAAGGCAGGAGTGTGGCATTGAATCATGAGAGATGGTGACAGTTAACTCAACACCCTAACCCCATGTAGAAAAATAGGAAAAAAGGGGTAGATGATAATGACTGATTATGAAACAGCAACAGAATTACACATTCTAAAGATTTATACCTTGCCTGTGATATAGATAGGATCTGCTGGAGAGACAAGTATGTATCCCAGAAACTGCCACTTTTGTGGAACAGGCTCCCCATCCATGTGAAGCAGAGTTTCTCCATAACTCAATTCATGTGTAACTTAGACAATTGGATGGGGAACAGGAAACTCATCCCTGGCTTGGCACCTATTTCTCTAATGGACACAGGCAGCCTGTAAATGGTTCATCTCCCAGGTCTCTGCTTGTAAATGTTTCATCTTCCAAGCCCCTGCTTACATTTATCAAGGGTACCAGAACTTGTCAGAAATTTGGAATGCATGGCTAGGCTTAAAAAGGACCATCTAGTCATTAGCCTAGTCCACACCTATGAATATATGAACCTAAGCTTGTTACCCCTACATAAGCAAATATGAGATTTGTACCCATATTTGGGATTGAAAGAATGAAAGACTGTGGTCATGTCCCAAATCCTGGCACCAGAGATGCTTCTGAATCAGATGCTGTCTTTGCTCACTCTGTTAAGTGGACCATCATTCTGTCTAACTATGTATTTGCCTGGTACTAGTACATTGCTATTTATGGTCACAACCTCTCGAGGCCATAAGGGTGGGGGCACAGAGTCAGAGAAGCATCCCTTAGGAGTACAGGTGAGGATGTATTTGAGAATATTGTACTATGTGTCTGATATTTGTCAAAGTAGTGTCTAGGAAACTTAACTTGTGATTTTTTACCACCTACACATCAGTGGGTCTCGGGTTCATTACTTGCAATGTGGAAATATGTTGCTTAGTGATATAAGTAGAACATGAGAGACTATCCTCAAAACTGAGTAAGTATTTCACCTTTCACAAGTTGTACCAATACAGGATAATAGGAAGGGACTGTTAACGCATGTGAGATAATTGTTTCATAAGATCAGATTCCCTACTGGAAGCACACAGTCAGTAGAAGGGAACAATGTATACTGTGAACCCATGTTGGCAAGGACCAGTGAGCAGTCAAATAAATTGCTAACTACTTAACCTGGTGAATTACTACAAGGATAGAAGAGAAGGAACCTCATATTCAACAGAGAGTAATCAATTAACTACAACTCTGATACTGCTATTGTTGGTCTCACTGTATCTGTTCTTACCAGGAACAAAGCAGCTGCACTTGTAATGAGTAAGTAGGTTGCAGGGTTTCCAACATCCACTAGTTATAGCCCAGATGTTGCTGGGATCAATGTATGTGGTGTGGACTTCTCTTGGTAAGTGCAATATGGCTTGTTTAATAGCTCAGCACAAAGGTGTACTATGGCCCTAAATGTAAACCATGTATGTTCCTACTAAAACAGCAACTGGACCAGTTTGATAAATCCCACACGCAGAACCCATTTAGAGATAGTTTGAGATCGATACCCATTTGTCTGTTCTCTGAGCAGGTGTAAAATAGTAGCACTAACACTACCTGTCTCCTTAGAGCGGGTCATTATTACAGCAATCTGTAGTCTCTAGGAAAGCTGAAGATGAGTGTTTCTGCTGTCACCAGGAACAGTGCAGTAGCAATGATCACAGGCCATTAACTGTCCACAGTCATTGTAGTCTAAGTCCATATGTTGCAGATTTTAAAACTATCCTGGGATAGAGGTTAGTGCTGTAAGCATTGTGGGTGCCAACTAATGATTGTGGACTTTTTTTTTGCCAATAAAAGGACATTCCAACATGCATGTGTTTTCAATTATAATAAGTCACTGATAAATCTGAAGCACTTCCAAGCCTGAATTTTTGGCAGAGAGGGATAAAACATTGACAAATGTATCAGATGATTCAAGTTCTAATTGTGGCTTGGGTCATTTAAAATCTGAGATGAGTGATAGCAATGAGTTCCTAGCACTGATCTGCCTAATCTGGAAGAAGGGAGTGATGTTCCATTTGGCTGCAGTTGTAGGCTAGCACAATATAAAGTTACAGGCATTATCACTCGATGAGAGCTTGGATTACCAAGCCAGTGACAGTACCCTAATTAGCATATGTGCAAGATAGCACTCACACATATGAAGAGGATTCAGCAAGCCACATATATGACACAAGTCCTCATGTCTGCCTCTAGGGTTGGGGTTGGGGTTAGGGCCATAAATGACACTGCTGAGCCAGCATGTGGTTGTGAGGGATTAAAGCCCCAACTACTTCCCAGACATCATGCTTAATTAGAGTGTCAGTTGTCTTAGGCACTGATAGGGAAGGATAGGAAGGCCCATCCTGGCAGCGATGGATTTAGCTGTTAACACTCCATAAGGGAAGGCATGATCCACTGAGGAGATTACCCCTTATTTAAGGTCTATGAGCATAGTGGATGGGGCAGGGAAAGTGGGTTGGGCATAACAATAAAAAAGCTCCTAAACAAAGAGTGGAAGGCCATGACTCCGAGGACATCTTTAGTTTCCACAATCAACCCCAGCATGATACAGAGTAAGTCCAGTAGGGATGGGTTGCATTACCTAATAGACCTGGTGTAGAAATGGGTGACCGAGTAGCAGTGCCATTAGGATGATATGGAGGAATAACTAAAAAAAAAAACATAGCAGTGCTGCTTTCTTGCATTGCCAGATGTAAGCAAGGGAAACAAAAAAAAACAAAAGAAAAACAGATGCCTGCATGACAGCATCAATAATTAGCTGTCACAGTCGTATCATGGACACCCTGGAGAATGAATGGGCTTAAGACTAGTTGGAAGGGGCTGATGTCAGTAGGTGTGAGAGGAAGAAACACCTAGAAAAATACTGAAACAGTATCTTTGGTAGCACCACATTTCTTAAAATGCATTTTAAAAATGTTTCAGTTCTTGCTACTGCGTGCATGATAACTGTGCAGATTTTCTCAACAATTTTCCATGTTTTGAGAATTGGTGAGTCTGTGGTCTGTACATTTGATACCAATGCCCCATGGACGGTTACAGACAGGTTCCCTTCATAGGTTCATAGGTTCATAGGAGTTTACTAGGCTAACGACCACAACGGCCTTTTTAAACCTAGCCATATATTACAAATATCTGACAAGTTCTGATACCCTTGATAAGTGTAAGCTGGGGTTTGGGAGATGAAACATTTACAGACAGGGGCCTAGGAGATGAACCATTTACATTTCAGACTGTTAGGATTTTTTGACTAACAGTAACAGTTGGGGTTCATTCACAGCTACTTTGGGAAAATGTTCTCAGGTCACCTTCTATTGCACTTGCAGACATAGCTATTGATAGAAGGCCTCCAGAACACAGTCTTGTGTTCAACACAGACTCTTTTGTACATATTCATTTTGCACAAACGTTTCTGATTTCTTCAACTCCATACAAAATGAGATGGCCACAGAGATAAAAAGAGATGAAAAGTAAAAGGGAAATCAATTAAAAAATGTAGAATGTTTGCCTCTCTTTGATGGAGGGTTAATGTACCATGACTTAAGCGTGGGCTATGTTAAAATCTCAAATGGAGACAGGATTACCAGAGGCACTTGGTTGGAAAAAGAACAAGGCATTTTAGGGGATACAACTTGCAGATGTGAGAGACTCGCTTCCTGCATACATTCATTGCATATCACCCCTTGGGATATTGTAGGTACAGATAAGGAGTACTATCAGGGATTGTAGTCAAAATCTACCACTTCCATGACAAAAATAATGACAATGCTCCCTCCACTCACCCTCACTCCTAAGATGAAATAAATGGACATTTCTGGGTGAACACACTGATGCCTGATAGGGAAGCAAGAAAAAAAAATGTCTTTAGAACAAACTACAGAAGGCTTTAGTTACCCACACTCCTTGAGAACCAGTCCACCTCTCTGCTTTACTGTGGAAATGTACTGTACCCTCATTGCTGTTGCTATATCACCTTCAACCAAGGAAGATAAGCACGCTCCTCTTTGGCCACAGTAATATATTTGTCTAGACATTTTGTTTCGGTCTTTCTTTAAATCAGATTTACAGGATGGAGAAAAAGTGGGTGCTATTCTATTTGATAATCTAATCATAGCTACTGCTTCAACGTTAGTAACATTGGCCTTCATTGTGAACTGATGTTAAATGCACGTCTTGTAATATTTCCGTACATTTATATAACAGTAGCTGATTTTTATTTCCAAAGTGTGAACTGTCTTCCCAGTTTAATCTATGAATGGTGGGTAACTAGAGATTATATGGTGAAATTACCATACCCCTGAAAAAATCTTTTAAATTCCAAATTTGTGAAGATATCAGGGATTCCATGTATAAAAACATTAAGTGCAATAATGACACCAACACTCGTAAGGTCCATTAAGTTCATCACATCAGAACAACAGTGAATAGTTATATCCAAGTATCATGCACACATAATACTGAAAGTGCATCACATCTGTTCCAACTTTATTCTGTGGTCTTCATAATGTTGAATGAGGAATAAACACTTCTCTCAGCCTTTTTGTGATCTCTGTTCCACACAAAATATATATCAACCTCCTCAATTGGCAATGACACATTATCAAGTATAACACACTATGAGTTCCTGCTTTCCACTTCACAACTTTACAATGTGACTCATATATGTGTACCAGTTTTCTTTATTGGTTGATCATGTACTAATATTTTACCTGACTTAACCACCAGGGCACACATAGAGCTTATATCTACTCTAAGCAAAAACAAAAATTGTCTTTTTTATTTCCAGCAGATTTTTGCTCTTGTCACATTTTTTATCATAACTTTTCATCTACAGATCACTCCAACTGCAGTTTGAAGCTATTGAACATTTTTTTCTTATATGCAATGTCAAATTATGCAGTTCACTTCCAAATCATCCCTGGTAAAATTCATTCAATGCGTCATAGCTAGTGCTTCAACGTTAGTAACATTGGCCTTCATTGTGACTTGTACAAGAAGGCTTTAGATACACTTTTCTATTGGTTATGCTGTATTTGTGCCAGGAAAGTTTGCTCATAAACACTTTCATGGAACAGTTTTAAATCACATACAATGGCAAGCATTTTTTTTCTATCTGAACATATCTTCTGAAATATTATGCAATGGATTGGGACTTACATGCAGATTTATTGCACTAATACCCATTTGACTGACACTGTGATTAATTTTTTCATTTCAATTTATCCATCTAATCATTACAAACTTTTTCTTGTTTTGCACTATAAAAATGTAATTACTGACAATATCATGTATGGTAATTTGGTTTATAACATTTTAATCATTACAGCTCTTTTTTTTTTCTTGATTTGAGCTCTAATAATTAAATTACTGGTGGCCTCACATATTACAGGTTTGAAACAAACTTTCAAAAATACTGCTTCCTTCCACAGTTTGACAGGAAATCTTGTTTGCTCACATTTCCAGGATGGCATTTACTTTCTCAGAGTTTGTTTTCAAGCCTTCAGACTTTAAAATATCACCCCTATATCTCCATTATAACTTGAATCTTACATGTGCTAATTTTCAGCTAATGATTATTCTGTCTCATTTTTTTTCAGCTAGTCTCAGTCTGTGTTTTTCTTAAGTTTTACCCCTCCTGCTATGAGTTCAGTTTCAGCTGAATGAACAACTCCATTGAGACACTTGATTATCTGGGCAATAGCACTGTGAACCATTTCAACTGCTGATAAAAATGAACTGAAGCCATAGAAACTGTACCTTAAAAGTTCACAACTTACAATTTTCCTCATCAATATTTATTGTCGAAACCCATGATCTCAATCAAGCACAGAAATTCCTGCATGGAATGGCAAACAACATTTCTTCAGTTCTTTATATTTATGTAAAGGTTTAGTGTTTTTACTACCAAGATGAGAAATGATCCCACTCCTTTCCTAAATCAAGTCATAACCAATGTTTGTGAAATCACCACTGCTTTGGTCTCTGATCTTTGCCAAGAGTGGTCTGATCAGCAGCTGCAGTACTGCCTGAATTGTATCCTTCTGTAGGCCATGTGAGGTTACCTATACAGGTGTCATACTTAAATTTGATTGGAATTCTTTTACTAGACCAGTTGTTCCCAGTTATCTGGGTGTCATCCAGATTCTTCTTACTTAGCTTAGCATTCTGTCATGTTATACTTTTTGTTATACAGGACAGTATAGTTTCTAGGTATTGCTGTTTCAATAATTAAAGTTGTTTTAACCTTTTTTTCCTTCAATTACAATACCTCTTTTTCTTAACCTTTGACATTGGAGTACCCCACTTGATCATTACTTCTTCATGTGCAGTGTTTCTTTGATAGTCCTCATTCCAGTTCTTTATGTCTAATTGCTTATTACAATGTTTGTGCTTTTCCAGAGTAAAACTTTAGCATATTATTATTATTATTATTTTTTTTGGAATGTTGTACTGTGTTTAAACAAATGTAATTGTATTCAGGGGAGCAAAACTGATAAGCTGATCAAAGCTTCTAACTGTTTTGAATTTGTGTAAATATAACTTATTTGTTTGTTTGTTTGTGTCTTTTGGCTTTTCATGGTTAGGGGTCGCCACAGCGGAACTCCGGTCCGCTAATGATTGGTAGTGGCTTTTTACGTACCGGGTTACCAGCCCTGATGCACAACCTTCAACAAAGGCACGCCCCATTCACATATGCTTCCACATAGAAGACGCTCTAGCTGAGAATCGAACGGGACAACGTCTTGCTATGAGGCGACAATGCTACCGCAGCACCACCACCACAGTTAAATATAACTGCATTTCCATAAAAAATCAGTACAGTTCCTTCCATACTCTAAACTTCATTTGAATAAAATGTCATCTGGTAAAGTTAATCCCAATGTTGTTGAACTTCTTAAATACTGTTTTCTACAGGAAAGCACAGCTGGTGTGGTTTGTGTGTGTGTGTGTGTGTGTGTGTGTGTGTGTGTGTGTGTGTGTGTGTGTGTGTATGTGTGTGGGTGGGTGGGTGTGCGTGCATGCATGTGTGTGTGATTGCCAATAGGGATTTTTTTTTTCCTTTGTGGAACAATTTCCCTTCTTCATATCTGTAAAAACCATGTTTGTATGTATCAGTTCAGGGGGTGAGTGGGGAAATTGCTACCCTCACTGGGGTATGGGAGCTTGCCTCTCCTGTAAAACAAAATGCACATTTTTGTTTTATCCAGTTAGGTTTACATATGATTATTTTTATCTAGTTGTAAATTTGTCTAATTTAACTCAATGAACTATAGTTGGGACATAAGTAAAATTATGTTTCTTCCTGTATATCTTGTTGCATGTGAAATGTGAGTGGTACACAATATGAAACTGCTTTCATGGGAAATACAGCAGAGTTGGTAAATAGTGAAACTGGTTTCAGAGATTTGCATACATTTATAGCGCTTAAAGCTTTATTCTGCTTGAAAGCTTCCACTAGGAGTAGACCAAAGCAAATTCACCAAGGCTAGAAATCCTCAAACTGCATTCACTAAAAATATCTTGCTAAGAAACACTTTTTAAAATTTTTTTGCAGGGTGGGGAGGGCAAGCACCTCTGGTACCCCGATGTGAGGAAAGCCCCCAACCCCTGAACTTATATATACCAACTCTATGGTCACACCAATTCAAAATGGGGAAATTCCCCCCAAAAGGAAATTACTTCTGGCACAACTCACCGACAGTGATTTCCTGTGGATGAACTCTGATTGTCGCCAAGTTGAAGCTCAGGCAGTTGAAGCTGCAGAGCGCAGTCTTTATCCACAAGTATATTTCCCTCCTTTTAATGTTATCCCAGATCAAAAGAAAACATTAGCATATTTAGATTTCTCCCTGAGATATGTGATGGAAAAGGCAGAAACATCTTCTTTAAAATGAATTCCAAACAGAAAATACATAACCTGGAACTCTCTTAAGTAGAAAAAAATCATCATTTAGTCAATTACTGTCTTGCTTCTGAAGTATGCACAAGGAAACTGCATTCCTGTATAACAGCTACCTGGAAATCATTTGTCTGTAAAACTCTACAACTGCAGTTTTGACTTCTAGGTCAGAGGTAATTAGAATCCAATACAACTTTTAGCTAATGGTAGTAACAGGAGCTAATAAGTTAATTGTTCAAATTATTCATGTAGTCTGTTTGTTTAAAACCGATTTGTACTTTTTGTGCAAGGGTAAAGTTGTTTACAGATGTAATTTTACAATACATTGCTTAAGTATATTTCTGTCCAGCAAATACTTTTATTAGTAATTTTGAAACTCTTCTGGCTTATATTTTTATTAGCTTAATGGTATATCTACTGATGTGGTATAATTCTAGCTGCTGGTGTCAGCCTTTTAATGTGCTAGTGCTTAAACTATTACTGTCATTCAGCTAACAGATTGTTTACTTTAATGGTAAATGGTAATCGTGCTTCTATTGTGCTAGTATGGTCTGCTGGTGGCAGCATTGCTTTAAAGCAAGGGTGTCCAACCTTTTGGCTTGCCGGGGCCGCATTGAGAGAACAGAAATTGTCTTTGGGCTGCATATAAAATATATCATATAGTTAACTCTTTTGCTGCCGCGGGCAACTAAAGCTGACCTTCTGGCTGTACTGTAGGTACATTCGAACAATGAATAAATGTAATAAATGCCTAATATTTCCCTTAAAATTCGAATTCTCATTCTAATTCTAATTCTCTAATCTAACAGTTAACTATAACATGTTAGTTAATATATATATATATATATATATATATATATATATATATATATATATATATATATATTTTTTTTCTTTTTACAAATAAACAGATATTCATTACAGCACTAGCATTTCTCACTGGGAAAACCACTCCAGCAGTCCAGCTATGTAAAATGTCAACATTAGCAGTCCTACAATACTATAATCTACAAAAATAAGCCAACAGATTTGCAATAAAGTAAATAATTCACATTACTGACTTAATAAATCAATTCCAAGTCAGCTACAAGAGGGTCTCACCCAAGCAAATGACTAGTGCCAGAAACATGGCCTCAAGCTAAATGCAAAAAATGCATCATCATCCCCCTTGGTGAGAGTGATGTCCCCAACAATTATCACATTAATAACAATGTTGCAAGCACACAATCAGTCATGAGGTGCTTGGGCACCCAGGTTGATAGAAACCTGACTTTTGACCACCATGTTGTCTCCGTTGTATGGAAAGCTTTTTACATGGCCCACCTCATTAGTAAGAGTATCTCATCCAGGGACAAGGTGACCATAACATCCCTGTATTCTTCCTTTATAAGAGCCATTACTGAGTGCAAAGTCCCTTTTGGCATGTGCCTCAGCAAAACACCCTGCCAAAAAAAAAGACTACAACCATTTATGACAAAAAAGGTCAAAGGACTAAGTTCACTTAGTTATCCAGACTAAAAAGCTTCTTGCTTTCCTCTGTCTCTCACTGGCCCCTATAAATGTCATCATTGGCTTGCTTTCCAGGCTAAGAAAGATCCTGCCTTAAGAGATTTCCTCCACCTCAAAAATACTGGTTATAATTAAAGGCTCACTACAAAGATCACAGCCTTCACTGCAACATAAACAAGCCACTCTGTATGGATAGGTTCTTGATACAAAAACTTCAGCTTCTGTAAAAATCTCCTCTCCTTATCAGACAATGTAGTTCAGCAACACGACAACTGAATGGAGAGCCTTCATCAAACCAGATGGAAAATCCACATACTAAACTTTCCTAGCTGGATGGATAAGATCTAATATTGGTTACTAAAGTCTACTTACCAAGGAGAGGGGCCTGTTTAACTAAGAATTCCATTTGCAAAAATATATTCAGTATACATATTAAATCTCTCTCTCTTTCACACACACACACACACACACACACACACACACACGCACGCACACACACACACACACACACACACAAAGGAGCCCCTACTTGTAAAATAGGCAACCTCAGTAATCACATGATACACACTCACTGAATGAAATTGTCTGGAAGTAAAAATATCTGAAAAAAAATGATACTAGAGATGGACTCATCTATCCAATTTCCCACCACCAAAAGGACCATCAATAAATTAACAAACAACTGCTTATCAAAAAGTAAATCAATAAGAAATCCATAAACTGTCTAAGATCATATTACATACTGGAGTAAACATATAACTTCTCTCCAAGCTAAAGCCATTTGACATTCAGACATTTTAATTTGTGCAGAAGTTATTCATAGACTGACAGTTTACTGAGCTGTCACATTAGCACTCTATGTTTACTCCGAACCAATGAAGCATACTTGTCTATGCCAAAAGAATTAAAGCAGCTTAATAAGAAGGTTATTTGCAAGGTTACATGGCAGTTTATATTGGAAATAAGCAAAGATATTAAAAAGGCTCTGCTTCTCGTATTTATGCTGAAAAGTCTTTCAAGGTAAATGCAACCTTCTGATTTAGTATGGAACTATACCTCTCAACTTTAGAGCAAGAAATCTGGAGAAAGAGAAATAAAAGTGGGAGACAGGCCCGAAAATAGTCATGCATCACAGACACCATTGAAACAACTGCAGTTGCAAACATTATACATCACTTATAATCTTTCTATCCCATCATTGTCAGTTAAGTAGTACATGGTTCATTCAATCCTGCCTTCTTTTGCAACAAAGAAAACCATGCTTTGAAATGACAAATGCATTAAACATAATAAATAAAGCACATTGCATCCATATCCTGCAACTTCCTACCTGCAAACAACCACAGAGCTTTCACTGAAACTAGGGATGCTTATTTTTCAGGAATGATAGCTCTTCCTAATTAAGTCTAATGGGATACAATCTACCAGGATCTGGACTACCTGAAATAAATTAAATTATGGCCTGCAAATTGCAAGTGCACTTTGTTTAATTAAATTATATTTGTAAGCCCATTTACTGTATTTTTTCAGTAGCATCCCAATATCCATTTTCAGGTCACTTTACAAGACATTGGCAGTGGTAGACTTGGCGTCCTCCAGATCCCTACAGGACCATACTTCTACTGCTAGCATTGTCCATTAAATATAAATATCCATCCACTGCAAATGGCAAGAAGCTATGTCTTAAAAAAAATCTACTTTTGGCATGCCTAGTACCCAAGTATCAGGTTTTGAAACAAAGAAACATTTTCCACAGTCCGTAAGTCTTTGTCTTTAATAATCATCTACTGTTGCAGCCCTCCCAACACACAAACACACACATACACACTAAAATCCACATTTAAAAAATGACATAGTGCCTACCTGATTTGCCAGTATTGATGATCCACCAAAGCTATACTTATTGTTGTCCAATCTCTTACTGCTTAGAACCCACCAATGATAAAACAGTACTGGGTGCTTTTTTGTTTGTCAGAAAAAAACAATTCATATGCTACAGTCCTACAAAGTCAATCCACTACTGACCCATTAATCCTAGGCTGCTGTCTCATTCTTACTCCCTGAAACTGCATTACCTTGGATGACTAATTTTATTTCCTAAGCAAAAGACACAATTTGGAAGATGAAGCGAAAATCCATACAGTTGAGAGGTATGATTTCATATTCAATACGACACTGTCTCTGTCAGGAAAGCCAAAATTTAATGAAAGTGTACTTTTAATGTACAATATATCTGTGAGCTAACTTATTTGTGTTAAGTAGGTAGATTGAGAGTCATTAGCCTCTTTGTGCATGTGTCTCTTTCTGTCTCTGTCATGCACACATACACACACACTCTTCTTCTACTTTCTCATACATAATCACTCTGCTTTCATGCATGTACTCACTCATTCACTCACTTCGTACTTACCTATTAACACAGGTAAGTGCTGTCCCTTTTTTTTTTTTTATTCATAGGGTTCGATATTAGAACACTCAACATTTTTAAGGTTTGGTGTTCTAATATAGATCCAAAGGTTTCAACCCCTACAGTTGCACTTCTTTTGCCTGCCAATAGCTTTAGATCATTCACAAAAAAAGAGTTCAAATGTCATTCTACAGGAATGTTTTCTTAAAAAGCAAACTGCATCTATACCCTATTCTGTTCAGTAAATGGATCAGTGGTATGAGTGCAAGTCAAGACAACAATAGCCACAAAGAATCACCCAGGAATGTCATTCGTTTGACTTTAGTACCTAGGAGATCAAGTCACCCATTTTCATTTTTGAAAAGTACTGTGCCACCTTTTCACACAGATCATAATGTAATTAAACAATAATTATTTGAAATGTTGACACTTGCAATTCTGAGCCCCAGAACATAGTGAATGAATGACTGATGTTGTCATTTTCACAATAATCTCTTTTTGTAAGCTATGTTATCCATGGCGTTGGCATGTATATCTTTGCTGTGTGTGGGGGGCTCACCTCCCACATCAAGGGGATACAGGGGTCTTACCCCCAGCAAAAAATAAATTTAATGGTGTAAAGTGATGTTCAATATTCACTCTTCTCCTGTATTTTTTTTTGGGGAGTGTGTGGCTTTTTTGGTCTCAGAATTTTGAGTCTTCACATTTCAGTAGGTAGTCTAATTAATCAGTGTATGATCTATCTTATTCACCTACAAGCAATCTATAATCCAGGAATGTGGATTGCCATCAAATGCTATTTTGCAGTCTATCTGGGTCATTCTGAGGTACTGACTCTTTTACAGCTTTCCTTTATGACTGTGTAGAAAAGATCCTTGCTTTTTTACAATTATCATTTATTATCCAACTGTTTTGTTACCTTGGTACATTTTTTATCTAAATATCTGTAGATCATACCTGTATCAGCCCCTATATGCAGCCTTTATGTTGCTGGAAGACAAGTTATGTTATAGTAGTTGTTAGGATAGCTTACCCGTTTACTTTTAAGTTGGATTAATGGTTTCTCAATAAAAATAGACTGGTGCTATATCAGGGTGTACATGCACAAATTACTTTTACTTAAGGCTAAATCACAGTGCAAAGATATTAATGGTAAAGCAGGAAGTTGGATACATCATGTAGACCCACTGTTATCCAACTGGAAGACTGTCTTAACCTTGTTTTTATCACAGTACACACACACACACACACACACACACACACACACACACACACACACACACACAAAAGGAGCCCCTACTTCTAAAATAGGCAACCTCAATAATCACATGGCACACACTTACTGAATGAAATTGTCTGGAAGTAAAAATATCTGAAAAAAAATCATACTAGAGATGGACTCATCCATCCAATTTCCCACCACCAAAAGGACCATCAATAAATTAGCAAACAACTGCAAAAAGTAAGTCAATAAGAAATCCATAAACTCTCTAAGATTATACTACATACTGGAGTAAGCATATAACTTCTCTCCAAGCTAAAGCCATTTGACATTCAGACATTTTAATTTGTGCAGAAGTTACTCACAGACTGACAGTTTACTGAGCTGTCACATTAGCACTCTATGCTTACGTCCGAACCAATGAAGCATACTTGTCTATGCCAAAAGAATTAAAGTAGCTTAATAAGAAGGTTATTTGCAAGGTTACATGGCAGTTTATATTGGAAGTAAGCAAATATATTAAAAAGGCTCTGTTTCTCGTATTTATGCTGCAAGGTCTTCCAAGGTAAATACAGCCTTCTGATTTAGTATGGAACCATACCGCTCAACCTTAGCGGAAGAAATCTGAAGAAAGAGAAATAAAAGTGGGAGACAGGCCCAAAAATAGTTATCCATCACAGACACCATTGAAACAACTGTAGTTGCAAACATTATACATCACTTATAATCTTTCTATCCCATCATTGTCAGTTAAGTATTACATGGTTCATTCAATCCTGCCTTCTTTTGCAAGAAAGAAAACCATGCTTTGAAATGACAAATGCATTAAACATAATAAATAAAGCACATTGCATCCATATCCTGCAACTTCCTACTTGCAAACAACCACAGAGCTTTCACTGAAACTAGGGATGCTTATTTTCCAGGAATGATAGCTCTTCCTAATTAAGTCTAATGGGATACAATCTACCAGGATCTGGACTACCTGAAATAAATTAAATTATGGCCTGCAAATTGCAAGTTCACTTTGCTTAATTAAACTATTTTTCTAAGCCCATTTACTGTATTTTTTCAGTAGCATCCCAATATCCATTTTCAGGTCACTTTACAAGACATTGGCAGTGGTAGACTTGGCGTCCTCCAGATCCCTACAGGACCACACTTCTACTGCTAGCATTGTCCATTAAATATAAATATCCATCCACTGCAAATGGCAAGAAGCTATGTCTTAAAAAAATCCACTTTTGGGATGCCTAGTACCCAAGTATCAGGTTTTGAAACAAAGAAACATTCTCCACAGTCCGTAGGTCTCTGTCTTTAATAATCATCTACTGTTGCAGCCCTCCCAACACACAAACACACACATACACACTAAAACCCACATTTAAAAAATGACATTGTGCCCACCTGATTTGCCAGTATTGATGATCCACCAAAGCTATACTTATTGTTGTCCAATCTCTTACTGCTTAGAACCCACCAATGACAAAACAGTACTGGGTGCTTTTTTGTTTGTCAGAAAAAAAACAATTCATATGCTACAGTCCTACAAAGTCAATCCACTACTGACCCATTAATCCTAGGCTGCTGTCTCATTCTTACTCCCTGGAACTGCATTACCTTGGATGACTAATTTTATTTCCTAAGCAAAAGACACAAATTGGAAGATGAAGCGAAAATCCATGCAGTTGAGAGGTATGATTTCATATTGAATACAACACTCTCTCTGTCAGGAAAGCTACAATTTAATGAAAGTGTACTTTTAATGTATGATGTATTTGTGAGCTAACTTATTTGTGTTCAGTAGGTAGATTGAGTGTCATTAGCCTCTTTGTGCATGTGTGTCTTTCTGTCTCTGTCATGCACACATACACACACACACTCTTCTTCTACTTTCTCATACATAAACATTCTGCTTTCATGCATGTACTCATTCATTCACTCACTCCGTACTTACCTATTAACACAGGTAAGTGCTGTTCCTTTCAAAGGCAATGATGGCAAATCCATACACAAGTCCCTCTTCAGTAAGAACACACACACCCTGATTCTTTGGCATGAAATAATGGCGGGAACAGACAGATCCTTCTTTGGCACAAAAAATCAAAACTAGAATGGTGCTTTGGTGAATGCACACACCAACAGAGTTATAGGTCATGGGAGTGAAAAACACAAAACAAAAAAAGTGTTTTGGGGCATGCATATATCGATGTTGCAGTTAAAGGTGAGAGGCCACATGGAAGAGTTCTGAGGGCCACATGCAGCCCGTGGGCCGCAGGTTAGACATGTCTGCTTTAAAGACAGGAAATGGTATTGTTTTGGTACTGGAGAGGTACGCTTAACCTCACCTGGAAAATATATGTATTTCTTGTTAAAATGAGCTTGGAGAGGTATCATAAATGTTGGCTTTTACCTGAGTCAGCAGTGTAAGATTCACTGTATAAGGTGTTATGGCCAGTTATCACTTGCATACTATGCTGTCATCAGTTGGGCAGCTAAGGAGACTGTAGTCACTGATCACCACATATTAATTGGTGGTAGTCGATGGAATTATATATCTGTTCATCATAACTGAATCTTTTAATGCACAAGCCATCATATATAAGAATGTTGAAGCCACCCACAAGTGGCACAACTCTTTTGATGTCTGAACTACAGAAACTGTATTTGACTGCAATTATCATCATCATAAATCTCCTCTTTCCCATTTTGCATCGAGTTAGTGTGTCACATCCTCAGTAGTCAATGTGACCAAATCACCTAAAGTCAATATTTGCACAGTTGAATGGGAAGCCATGATGTAACCACCATTTTCTCTGCAGATTTTGTGTGCTAGTACATTTGCTGTTCACTAGTCTGGTCATTTATTATTAAACTTTCTTCTTTCCCAAAAACTTCAATTCAACTTAAACATTCATGCAAATCTTGGTCAAAATTTTGTTCCATGAGTTTTCTATACTTGCCAAAATAATTGCAGAGTTTCTATTTTTTCTATTTTCTGGTTACAATTTTTGCATGCATTCATTTGTATTCTGGACACTTTCAATTGTTACCCAGCAATTGTTCACTTCTGGGATAATTTATTTGTGTATTTCCATCCAAGAAGGTTTAATTAATCTTAAATTTTCCTCATTGTTAGAACTTCTACAATACTTTTATTCCAATGAGATCAACAGATGTGCGTGCAGTCCCATGACTGCAGATTTATATTTATTTGGAGTCCCAAGCTTAGCCTAAGCCTCATCCAAGGCAAATAGATATGTATAATCTTGTAATGTGTTTGTCTTTATACATAATTTGACAGGCGTGAGCCAATTTTCTTGTTTTTTCTATTTAGTACAAGGGAGAACAAGGTGAATTATAACTTTAACTTAATTTATTCCTGGGTTTCAATGCAGGCTATTATATTAGCTTTGGTATTCGGAAACATTCCTTACTAATCTTTGCTGTCATTTGTTAATATTGTATTGCTGAACCTTTACTTATTCTCTCTCTCTCTCTCTCGCTCTCCATATATATATATAGTCCCTCTTGTTCCATTTTTTTTTTTTCCATTTTTTTTTTTTTAATGAGATCCCTCTCCTAGGTTGATATGTTTTGATGGTTCAGTTTTCCTGCTATGAATGTTGTTTTTGTTCATTTGTCTAAGTTGTGTGCCATTCTTTTATCATCTGAGAAGGTTTGGGTCTATATTAGAACACCAAACATTCAAAATTTCGAGTGTTCTAATATCGACCTGTTTTCAGCGAATGCTGAAAATATGAAAGAAACAGAAAAACATTTTTTTTCCTAGGGAAAGAATTCTTTTGTCTGTTTCTGTTGCTTTGGTATTTTCAGTGCTGTGGTGGAAAGTTACGGGTCAGGTTCAGGTAAGAGTGTGATTGTGTGGATGTGAGGGTTAGGGTGGGTTAGGTCAGTTAGGGTTAGGGAGCGGGTCAGGTAAGTGTGCGATAGTGATGGACCTTAGGGTTAGGGTTTGGGTTAAGGTAAGTGGATAGTTAGTGGTGTTTGTATAGCTTAGTGTAGGGTTAGGTGTAATAGTTTAGGTGTATGCGTGTGGATTGCTGTTTGGTGTGCTTGTGTTGTGTGTATGTGTTTTGGAACAGCAAATTTTTTCCCTAGGAAAATATTTGCTGTTCTGAATGTTCGATGTTTTACATTTTCGATTCATAGGGTTCGATATTAGAACACTCCACATTTTTAAGGTTTGGTGTTCTAATATAGATCCAAAGGTTTCAACCCCTACAGTTGCACTTCTTTTGCCTGCCAATAGCTTTAGATCATTCACAAAAAAGAGTTCAAATGTCATTCCACAGGAATGTTTTCTTAAAAGCAAACTGCATCTATACCCTATTCTGTTCAGTGAATGGATCAGTGGTATGAATGCAAGTCAAAACAACAATAGCCACAAAGAATCACCCAGGAATGTCATTCTTTTGACTTTTGTACCTAGGAGATCAAGTCACCCATTTTCTTTTTTGAAAAGTACTGTGCCACCCTTTCGCACAGATCACAATGTAATTAAACAATAATTATTTGAAATGTTGACACTTGCAATTCTGAGCCCCAGAACATAGTGAATGAATGACTGATATTGTCATTTTTCACAATAATCTCTTTTTGTAAGCTATGCTATCCATGGCTTTGGCATGTATATCTTTGAGGTGTGTGGGGGGGGCTCACCTCTGACATCAAGGGGATACAGGGGTCTTGCCCCCAGCAAAAAATAAATTTAATGGTGTAAAGTGATGTTCAATATTCACTCTTTTCTTGTACTTTTTTTTTGGGGGGGTGGCTTTTTTGGTCTCAGAATTTTGAGTCTTCACATTTCAGTAGGTAGTCTAATTAATCAGTGTATGATCTATCTTATTCACCTACAAGCAATCTATAATCCAGGAATGTGGATTGCCATCAAATGCTATTTTGCAGTCTATCTAGGTCATTCTGAGGTACTGACTCTTTTACAGCTTTCCTTTATGACTGTGTAGAAAAGATCCTTGTTTTTTTACAATTATCATTTATTATCCACCTGTTCTGTTACCGTGGTACAATTTTTATCTAAATATCTGTAGATCATACCTGCATTAGCCCCTATATGCAGCCTTTATGTTGCTGGAAGACAAGTTATGTGCCAGTAGTTGTTAGGATAGCTTAACCGTTTGTTTTAAGTTGGATGAATGGTTCCCCAATAAAAATAGACTGGTGATATATCAGGGTGTACATGCACAAATTTCTTTTACTTAAGGCTAAATCACAGTGCAAAGATATTAATGGTAAAGCAGGAAGTTGGATACATCATGTAGACCCACTGTTATCCAACTGGTAGACTGTCTTAACCTTGTCTCTATCACAGTAACCATGTAAAGTGTCTGGGCATGCATTGTTGAATCCCAATATATAGAAACCAAATGGCTAAAAATCCAGACTTACATATGCTATTACTCAGATTTCCATTTTTCTGAATTATCTCTTTGTTTCTGACATATGGAGAGTGTTGGTATTTATACGGTCAGAGGGTTGAGGTGGCTTGAATACCCCATGTCAGGGATGGGGGGGGGGGCTTGTCACACTATAAAAAACAAGTTTAAGCGAAGGGAGAGAGATGTTGGACATTTGCTCTTGTCCTGCATTGTTGGTCCTCTATTTCAGTGTTTTGGGACACAGCAATGCAAGTCTCAGTGTGAACACTTCTTTCACATTTATAGTTGCACTGAAAATTCATATCACTTTTACTTATTTTATCCATTTAACATCCTTGTTATGTTCAAAAAAGCCTTCCTATATATATTTCTTCATAAAGGATTAATAAATTAGTAAAAAAAAAATGTTTTTTATTTGCAATATAGAATATATGCAAACTTGTAGTGTAAGTCAATTAATGATTATTTTTAATTGTACACTAAACTGTTATGTATGTTTTTAATTGTACACTAAACTGTTATGTATACTTAATCTGTCTGTAATTGGAGCTTTTCTCCTCTGTATTCCATTGAAAATGGGCTCCTGGCCCTGCTGGACTAACCCGGTTAACAAATGTCAATAAATAAATAAAAAAATAAATCACTTCTGTTTTCGGTAGCACAGCATCTGTCGTGTGCTCTTCACAAGCTTCTTTCTTTCTCTCAGAGTCAGTGTTGGCCCTGCTCTTTTCCACTCCCCTCCCTGCCCCCAAATTCTACCCACCCCCACTAGTGCTAAATTTAAACCAGACTTTGCCACTCCCTTGCCACTCCCCTCCTGCTAAGTACCAATCAGCACATCACACGTCATTGAATAACCCTCCCACCTTAACCCATTTCCTTCTCAACCCATTTCCTTCTCTCTCATTCTTCCACACATTGTTAGCACAGTCAGCCATCAAAATTTGTCCCACCCCCGAACAAACTGCAAAGAAGCAAAAAAATACTAATTACCCTAATGCCTATATTGTTTCTATTTTACCATCTCACTGCCTACGAACAAACACTTAACCATGGTATTCACTACCCAAATGGTCAAACAGACACCCATGACTTCACACATAACACCAAACACCTTTCCATCCACAGCACACCGAATATGCTACCCTCTATAAAACACCACCCCTGTACAGCTACAAAACATAATCCTAAAGAGAAAGACTATATAAAGCTTATAAACAAACTCCTAAAGCTCAGAATATCCTGTCACTATAACCTAATAACACATGGAGACATTCATCCCAACCCTGGCCCACCCCCACCCAATAACCTCCACTCCCCCACCACAACCCCCACAGTCAAGCTACCCATGTATACTCCCACTAGTTCCCTCCTAGCATTTCACCTAAATATTAGAAGTATTAACAATAAGATTCCCAACCTACACGCCTTCCTAGCAACCCACTCCCCAGACATTGTGTGTCTTATGGAAACCTGGCTAAAACCCAGTACTACTGACAATGAGATACTATCTCCAGGATACAATATTCACCAGTTAGACCATGCTACAAGGAAATGAGGTGGGATAGCAGTCCTTTACAAAAATATTCTAACCGTTAATAGACACACCATTCAACCTCATCAATTCAGTAACGAGGAACTCCTCATAACCAAGCTACAGATTAACCAAAACAAGCACTTGAACATTGTCTGCACATGCATTCCACCAGGCAACAACCTAAATACCCCAGAAGATATCCTTTACTGGTTATCCACTACCTATCCCCAAGAAACCATAGTTCTTGGTGACTTTAACACCAACTGGCACTTTTGCTCCTCTGACCCCCCCCCCCCCCCCCACACACACACACACATATAAACTTATCTGGTTTTAAAAAGACCATAACCTCTCCCACTAGGATAAACAAACCAACCAACAAGGAAGGTGTCCTAGACTGGATCCTAGTTAATAACGAACCCCAACTGTACACAGCTGGTACACTCCCTGATGACGTCAGTGACCATTGTCTAACCTATATCATAAAACATAAGGCAGGAAACCCTCACAAGCCCAAATATAAAACAGTTAGAAACAGGAAAAATGTTGATGCTGCTATATTCCAAAATGAATTAAAAGCAGCGGACTGGTCAAAACTAAAAAAAATCTAACATTAGAGGTGGCCATAGGTCACTTTAACACTAAATTCCTAAGTATCCTTGATTCCCATGCTCCAGCACGTACAATAAAATCTAGATCAAATACAGCACCATGCCTCACAAAAGACACCATAGCTAAAATCAAAACTAGAAACAGAGCCTGGGCCAGCTCAAGAACAACTAAAGCCCCACTTGACCATCTAAAATATCATCAATTCAGGACTGATACAAAAAAATATATTTTACTGGATAAAAAAGCTTCTACCAAAACCTCCTACAAAAACACCATACAAACCCTCAAAAGTTCTGGGCAGGCTTAAATCAACTACTTCGTCCACGTCATTCCACCACCCCAACCCTGGCTAACTATACCCATAGTTCCCCAGAGACCATAGCTAGCACCTTTAATAGCTTTTTCACTGAAACAATCCAATCCCTAGCAAATCAACTAAACCGCTCTAACTTAAACCTCACGCCTAATCTACCCAATAATCACCTCAAATTTAGCTTCCAACCAATATCCACTAGTTTTATCAAAACACTTCTAAAAAATCTAAAACCTACCACCCTCGCTGCTGACCTCCTCACTGCAGGGTACCTACAAATAGCTGCAGATGCCATTGCATATCCCATATCAATCCTCATCAACAGAACCTTAGCCAAAAATGCTATCCCCTCCCTCTGGAAAATATCTCATGTCATCCCACTCTTACTATCCAACTCCCAGCATGGTTTCTGGCCATACCACAGCACCACCTCAGCCCTCCTTTCTTTTACTACTGCCATAAACCAAAACAGGAATGACAATAGGCTAACCTCCACCCACTTTCTTGACCTATCAAAAGCCTTTGACATGGTCTTCCATGAACTTATCATCCTTCCACTAAAATCTATTTCCCTCAACAAGCCTGCTATCTAGTGGTTCCAGTCCTACCTGACTGGTAGACAACAGGCAATATTATGGCAGGGCAAACCCTCCAGCCAGGTACCTCTCACGCTTGGTGCCTCTCAAGGGTCCATACTAGGTCCACTACTCTTCTCTATTTTTTATCAACAACCTTCACACTGCTATCCTAAAGCTACCTGCATTCAATATGCAGATGATTCCACTTTGATCTGCTCATCTACCTTCCCATCCAAACTGCAAACCTTAACCCAAAATACATTTAACACTATCGAGAACTGACTCACCAACCAACGCCTACTTCTGAACCCCAATAAAGCTAAACTTCTACTCTTCTCCCCCACTAGTAGATCTACCACACTTTCATTCTCTGTCACATCTAACAATGGTACCACTATTTCCCCAAATCATCACATCAAACTGCTAGGGGTTATCATAGACAATAATCTCAAATTTGACCTACAGGTCAACAAAACCATACAGACCATCAATAAGAAGCTTGGATCACTATAATAGAAACAAGACATTTTTAACTCCACTGGCTAGGACTGCAATCGCCTGATTACACCTACTCTCTACTCTTTTATATGCCTCGCCTGTACTCCCAAACCTCAACAAATCCGAACTAGTTAAGCTGTCCCATAGCTACAATGATATTGCCAGATTCACCACTGGCTCCACCTATAGAAGCCACCACTGCCAGAACCTTAAACAACTAGAGTGGATAGAACTGCCCAGCTTAATTCAATTCAATCAACTCTTAATAGCGCACAAAATTTTGTACCACCCTGAGAATACCCCCCTCACTTAAAAATATTATTAAGCCATATAGCAACCTGAGATCCCTACGGTCAGACGATAAACTACTGGTCCAAACCCACAAAGCTAATAACTTTGCTGGTGAATCCCTGTTTGCCAACTTTGCCTGGAATTCATTGTCAAACTATATAATCCTACAATCCTCCAAAAGTCTTTTCAAAAAAATCTCCAACAGTATCTCAAAGTGAATTGGCTATGCCCATGTACCAACCCTGATTAAGTTATAAACTGAAAGCATATTCTGTAATTATCATAACTTGTGACTACGTCACCAAGCTCTGCTTCCAATCTGATGTCTCTTAATTTTAATTGTGTCTGTCCATGAGAATTGTGAGTCCCTACTAGGGAACACTACTAAGCCATTGTACATAATGACCTTGTTTTTATAATTGTTTGCTAACTTCTGTGTAATATATGTATGTTTGTCTATGTGGAGCTTTTCTCCCCGGGCCGCCGCTGACAATGGACATGTATCCAGTCGGACTATTTCGGTAACAAATGTAAAATAAATAAATAAATAAATACATTCTTTGGTTCATCTGTAAATCAGTTGTTTTATACATATTTTATATGGCTTTATCTCCTTAGTTTTTTGATCTGTGCAAAAATGTTTAATGTTTTGTTAGATGTAGTGCAACACAAATTTTAATCTGTTTTTATATTTTGTGTTTCTTTTAATACATCTGTTTTCTAAGACTTTCAGTTGTTCTTTTCCTTTTGTATATATGGTTGCCATATTATTTTTCTTTTTGGGCTCCTTTTCTGGCAGATAAAGGATACTATCCAGCAGTTCTTTACTCCTCACATTCAATTAACTCTTATTTATTTGGTCAAAGTCTTCCCTTTTTATCAGAGGTAATCATAAGTATGGAAAAAGCCCTGTTTCAGTTTATCCTCCCTATATTTCAACTATATTTAACTCCTTCAACCCTTATATTCTTTTGGAGTAATTTAGGAGAGGGGTTTGGGAATTTCCATCTATAAGCAATTAAATCAGTGGCCCGCTGTAATGGCATAGACAGGGATACAGCTCTGACTATGATTGTAATGAACTCAGTTTTATTAGCCACTCAGACACCTCTTGAACCTGACATGTGGGGAAGAGGAATGAATAAGCAGAACCTGCTCATCTCTTTGGGAAGGACTGGATAATGGGCACCCAGTTAAGGTATAAGCACTTGAGGAGATACTGTTCTTGTAACAATAACATACTGCAATAAATTCGAGAGGTAGGTGCCTAGTGGGCATGTCACCATATAAGAGGAGGCTTTTCTCTCATGGCACCATAGCATGTATCCTCCTGTGAAATCATCCCATCATGCTAATTGGAGGTTTGTTTCATAGGAAATACCACTGTGAACTCCAGTCTGATGGCTTCTTACCTGGTCCTTGCCAACTTGGAGTGTGTTATGTCTTGTATTCCTTAAATCCTAAACACAGGGAAATGGAGGATCTCCATGTGCAGGGTTTTCATAGAATGAATACTCTGTTGCATGTGTGACACTAGGGGAGACAACCGACATTAGGGAGAAAAACATGAAGGATGTGAACACCAGGCATTGAAAAAGTCTAAATTCAGTGATAGCAGTAAGATGAAAATAAGCAAATAATGTAATACATTTCACTCATATCCACAGTACTCATTTAGCCATCTTCCTACTACTCTCTGAAATACACAGAAAAATCTTAAGATTTGCTAAGACCAATTCCTTAGTCACTGTGTCAGGGATTCTGACCAGATAAGTTGCAGCATATTCTGAACCTGCGTCCAAAATCTCTGTAATTTCTCACTGCTCTAAAAAATATGATTCTACATACCAACTCATGCCCTCAATGAAGCCAACACAGTTGGAAGGAAACAGCAAATGCCATATGCTGCTGCAAAGGGATGCAAAGAATATGCAACCATCACCATGAATAATCTTCAATAGACTGAACCAAACATAGCCCCAAAGGTTTCCACTAACCTATCTTTTTTTCTCCCAATTTAGCTGAACTCCCAAACATTTCTTCCATGATTCCCTGGAAGCCTTCAATTTTTGTTGGCCAGATAGTGAATGCAGCCTTGAACAGATTGTATTAGGTATGTTTGAGGGTATTCTCTTCTTCTTACTAATCATGATACTTATGTAGGAAAATAACACTATTTTCTCTTCTTGTCACTGATTTTCTATAAGACAAAATGTCTCACTTGGAAGTATTTAAAAAGTTCACTTCTCAGTATATTTTAATCCTGCTCTAATTTCTAGTGGGGTGATAACATTTGAAGCCATAGCACAATTCCTTCAGATTCCAAGGCTGAGTATGTCTTGGGAATGCTATTATTTCTCTTCCTCCACAGATTAATAGTGGTGGACATGCCATGATTTCCCATTATTTTTTAAAATCACCTGTCTCAGCCTAAATACTAGCTCACTAAGCTGGACAAGGACAGGGTTACAATAAACTGTCTAATGGGAGCCAGGATTGATGACTTAACAAGGGCACTCATGGCTCATTACACCAGCAAGTATGACTACAATATGACATTAGTCCAGGTTTAAGTAAATGTCTTAGCTTGCAAAGCCTTGAGGGACTTGCAGGGAGATATGCTGGAACTTGATCCATAATTTTCAGGCATGGCTAAGACTCTGGTTTTGAGTGGAATCCTCCCTTCACTGAGAATGATGGCTAAATATAATGAAAAGGTAATTTATTTCAGCAAATGTCTATGTAGTAGGTGTCATTCAAGGGAGATTTAGTATTAATCAGCCAAGAGTGAGATATTTGACATTCAGACTTGCTTTGTAAAGGATGGTGTGTATCCTCTGTTCAAAGGTTTCTGCATGCTAACTAAAACATTTGTTGTCTGCACCGTGCTTTTGAGTATCCCAGTTTAAAGAACAGATCTAATCACAAATTGCACACAATCACATTGGCTCTTCCCAATGCCAGGAGTCTTAACAACAACACAGCTACCAATTTATTCAAATGTAAAGAAAGCACTCCCTTAGTACCTGTCATTTTTATCTACCATACCTTTAGACCCATTAGAAACTTTGTCAGAGTCTTTGTGTTTGTCATTGACCATATCCTTTCTAGATTGACACCCAGAGACTCCAGGTTACTTTAAGTAAGTCAGACTTTCAACTTGGAATTTTTTATCAATCCCCCATGCCCCCTGATAATGATGCAACATTTCTAGATTTCCTACAAGATAACCTCACTATCAACAGCTTATTAATCCTTGGTGACTTCAACAATCCCTCCAAAGGTTGGAGTGACTACACTTCCAATGTGGGACACACAATGATTTTAAATTGAGTAAACAAAACTCCCTGGATCAAACAATCCACAATCACACTATGGAAAGAAACAGTCTCATCCTGGTTCTCACAAACTCAGCTCATGCATGTCCCATTTCTCTAGAAAAATCAGACCACCAGTTTGTGATCTTTACTCTCAGAACCTCCATTCCCCAAGTAACAACATTGCACTCTTTAGAAACGTCTAGAAGACCAACCTCATACAACTGTACTTCTCTAAATTATGCCACAGTGTTTCCACAGCTGACCCTGGATATAGTGCCAACTACCTAAGGATTCTTTATATTCCTTTAGATAAATGTATTTATCTAGAGATCCTCACTGGAACCCAATATATTGGGAAATTCAAAAATAAACCACTCTGATAGTTAGTCAGTATACACAAACTATATAATAAAATGAATAAAATTCTTAA
This sequence comes from Protopterus annectens, assembly GCF_019279795.1. Lineage (NCBI taxonomy): Eukaryota > Metazoa > Chordata > Ceratodontiformes > Protopteridae > Protopterus > Protopterus annectens. The sequence goes on from NC_056734.1 coordinate 302,863,815, forward strand.
ATTCCAGCTTAAACCAGAACTCTCCAGCATGAGAACAGTATAAAAACCCTAAATAAGAAACTGAAGGCCCCTTTAAGGACTGAAAAAGCATCACATGAACTGAATCTAGCTTCTGAGGCAGAAAGTCCTTTAGCTATGTTAGAAAACTAAGAAATAATTCATAACATTGTTTTGAACGTTTCCATAATGGAACCTCCTACCCAAACCCAAATGACATTGCAAACATACTAGCAAACAAGTTACTGTAGCTGCCACCTTCTCATCTCCCCACCATAACTCAAATCATCCTTGAGTCCCTTTCACTCCTAATCTTTCCTTAGTAGCATGCCCTTGAGGTGCTGTCAAAGACCAGAAATATTTCTTCCATGTGTTTTGATAACATACTGAGTTGCCTGCTTAATTAGTATTGTCAAAGGTGTAGTCCCAGAATCTTTCCTTGAACATTTTAATGTAAGCCTACCTACAGGCTATGTCCCTGTATCTTGGTGCACTGTTGCAGTGATCCCCCTCCACAAGGGTGGACCCACCATGTACCCTCAAAATTACAGACATATCAGCCTTGTGATGCTGATCTGAAAAAGACATGAGGTACATCAACACTAACATCCTAAATCATGATACCAAAAATCTCAATAGGCTTGACACACAATAGTTTATCTTTGTAATGGATAGATCATGCTTGCTGAATCGTTTCAGTGTATTTGAGAAGATCATTCAAGTGGTGGACAGTCGGCAGACTGTACACGCTCCCTATCTTGATCAGGCCAAGACATTTTTCACCATACAGTACAGCATCAAGGAATTAGTAATAAGCTAATAGTCTTAAACTCTGATTTCTATGTGGTATGATGGAAAGCCAACTGCCTCAAGGACAGAAGACATGTTGCTCATATAAATGATGCCTCTTCAAGCAGAGAAAAGGTGACCAGTGGTGTCCACCCCCAGCGAGCTATGATTGGATGACTTCTGTTTGGCATTTGTCTCTGTAAACTCAGCACTGTTAAGAATGATCTTTGGTTGTTCAGATTTACTGATGACTGCAAAATCGGTGCATTTGTCAAGTTCTACAAAGATATATGCACCATTCAAAATGAACTTACATGAATTATGACCTGGTGTTTAGAAAAAGTTTCAAAACTAAATGCCAAGAAATGTTGTATTATCCTTTCAGGAAACAGCTAATCGATGTAGCCGGCAGCATTGACAACAGTCTGGCAGTTAGTGCAGAGGTCTAATGCTCTGGCATATTTGTCAGTTGCTACCTGTGCCAAAGGTACAAGCTTTTGTATCTTTCCACCTCCATTTGTCTACTTTGGGACCTCGAGCAAGCAATTTTACCAGATAGTGCTTTGAGGCATCTAGGAATATGGGCTAGGCTCTAATGGCCTCCTATATTGTATGCCTAGTAACTACCTATGAACCACATTATCAAGTGAGACAGGGATTAGAGATTTGGGCACCTGAGTAGAGAGTTTTCTCTCTTTCCTTTTATCACCACGTGACTACTGTAATAATAAATACTTCTATATGTCAAGACTCTTTACCCCAGGCATTTCTTCTAAATCCAAAGAAGTCATCATTCACTTATATTCTGCTCTACTCAGATCCATTCTTGAATATAACACACTCTTTGACATGTAGCTCACTAGATACTTTAAATAAGCCACAAATGTTCCTACCCAAAAAGATTTTTGTCCTCAAAAATCTTAGCTATTGTGAGAGACTGGAAGCCTTGTTTTTTTGGGTCTACTTTAGAACAGCGAATAAAGCCCCCCCCCCCCCCCCCCACACACACACACACTTTATTTAGTGTTTAGTGGTTTTTTTTTTTTTTTTTGGGATCAGCGATTTTTTTTCCCTGGGAAAAAAATGGTTGTTCTGTTGGTCACTGTTTTGGATTTTCGACATTTAGGGGGTTGATATAACAACGTTCGATCATCTGATCATTTGTTGTTATAGTATAGACTCGTTTTTTTTTACTCTAGGTCTCAAACTCAGACACCAGAACCTTAGTGATCCAGCTATTAGTTTTTTTTTTTTATTAAACACCTTCATTAAATTATCACTTAAGTCATAGAAACATCCATATTAGCAGAAAACAAACAATAATAATACTTTTTCATGCATATGTTTTCATTCTTTCTTTATAACAACTGCCATATGCTCCAATATTATTTATTCTAATTCTGGCCTCCTCTTAAACCTCATTCCTCCTCCTGAACATTAGTTTGCATGTATTATTCCCACAACTTCCATTTATTTTTATGGAATTTGCATCTTCTCTGTTCTAAAGATCTCACTACAAGTCTTCTATCTCATATAGCAATAACCCACGCCTGGGTGTGGGTAATGCTAAATTTACCCACGGTCGGCGTGGTTTCGCCCGAGAGACCAAACAAAGACAACCGTGGGTAAATTTAGCATTACCCACACCCAGAAGTGGGTTATTGCTATTATACCATGACATTATTTAAGAAAAGAAACTATTACTTTTCTTAAATAATGGCATAGTATAATGCCTGTTTACTGCCCTTCCGCAGATGTCTGGCATCCACGGCAGTTCTGATGTACTGCGCGCCTGCGCAGTACATCAGAGCTGTGGGCAAAAGCAACGGAGAAAGCAAGATCTCCGTTGCTTTTTTTTTTGTGTCTCGCTATGTTAAATGAGTTTAACATAGCGAGACAGTTTTAAAATAAGCAACGGACATCTCCGTTGCTTATTTTAAAACTGTCTCGCTATGTTAAACTCATTTAACATAGCGAGACACTAAAAAAAAGCAACGGACACTAAAAAAAAGCAACGGAGATCTTGCTTTCTCCGTTGCTTTTTTTAAAACACTGTCTCGCTATGTTAAATGGGTTTAACATAGCGAGACAGCTTTAAAATAAGCAACGGAGATCTCCGTTGCTTATTTTAAAGCTGTCTCGCTATGTTAAACCCATTTAACATAGCGAGACGGTAAAAAGTTATACTAATGGAAAAAAGTCCAGGCGACCGGACCTTTTTCCATTAGTATAACTCGATTTACAACGGGCACGCTGGCCAATCAGCGTGCACGTTTTGGGGGGGGTCATGGTATAATTAACAATATTCAATACTTGAGTTATACTTGGTTTAGATTTTGATTTGCATTTTCTAAATTCTATGGAATTTGCATTTTCTCTGTTTTAAAGATCTCTCTACAAGTCTTCTATCTCATTAACAATATTCAATACTTCAATTATACTTGGTTTAGATTTTGATTTGCATTTTCTAATTGCTTTTTCAACAGCCAAAATAATTATATTTATTAAGTCCTTATTATGTTTAGGCAATTCAGTCCCATCTCAAAAGAATCATTTTCTTATTTACAGCAATTTGCTCCCAATTATTTATAGCAGAGTACTCAGCAGTGTAGGTCTAAAATCTGCCAGCCCATTTACTCCTGAAAACCTGTTCCCAATTATCTCTTTCTTTCCCATCACACCTCCGGCATATGCTACCTGTCTGAGAAAAAATATTTGAAGTCTTTGTGGAGTATAAAAATACCTATGCAAACATTTCTAAGCAAAAATTCTAAACATTCTAAACTTTTCAGAATACTTGGAAGCCTTGAATATGTCCTTCAGTTGTTCCTTTACCCATCCAGTCTCACTTCCCAATATTTTCTAACATCCCCTGAATGATTCTTTTAGTTATCATGTAATATTTTTGTGCCCTACTAATTATCTGTTTTTAGCAACAACTTTTGTTCTAGATTTAGCTAAAGCTGTATTAGAGCTGGTCGTTCACTTGGGATTCCCTATGTCTTTCTCTTTGTCTTGTCTCTGATATCAATCCCTAATCAGAAAGGCAATCTCTAACCTGTATCCTGCAATTCCTGACTTTCTTTATCTTGCTAAGTCAAATAGTTTAACTAGCACTAGGAGCAGATATCTTAGCCTACTATAACCAGAGATGTAAACCTACATCAATAAACATATACACAAAATGAAGGGCCAAATGAATCATCCTGTAGCTCTCCCTCCTATGAAATAAACTTGCTCTGCAGCTCAAGAAATGTAATTCCTTCTTGTCCTTCAGCTGTAGCCTGGGTGACTTGATGGGTACAATTAAATTTACACCATGAGTTACAAGCCTCACCCTCCTTGAAAAAGGTGTTAGATCCTGAGGGTGGTTATTGGCAAGGTACACACTGGATCTGGGCCAATTGCCCTGCATATTCTATGATCCTATAATCCTAAGTATAAGCACCCTTGCCATCAAGTTCCCCAAACTTTTTATATGCACAGTTTAATCATATATTCTGCTACAGTCAGCCTTCAACCTCCATTTCAAGTTCCTTGTCATTTAATAATCCTTCCTGCACATTATTGTCACATTTGTTACTTCACCACCCTTATATGCTGGATAATGTCTGGTTGTCTATGATCCCCTTTTGTAGCAGAAATTACAGACCACCTTTTATCTTTTTGGCCTTCATATAACTCTAGTCCACAAAAAAAAGGCTGACCCCACCAGCTCCAGAACAAATACTATAATAAAAAACAATAATCTCAAAAAATGTGCCATGCATTCCAGTAGTCAACATTGATGAAGTGTAAACATATGCATCTACCTTATTGCACCAGTGACTCTGTGAAAAGTTACTAGAATAAATGTATCATCAAAAGTGATCCAGCTGGCAAAGTATCTCAGGTGAATCTTAAACCATTCAATCTGACTATTATGAGTATGGGTCTTTGAGAAGTAGATATGATCTTAGAACATAGAAAACAGTGTGACTTTCTGTTGTATAATTCACTAAAATTCTTCTGCAATGGCAATGGTAAGCATTTGTGTAACTAATCTGCAGTTTATTTGCATTTGGTTTTCTTGGGTAAGCAAAGATGCAAAATGTTTAAGGAACATTATCAGTTTTCTTAATCTTCCAGTTTTAATATAAGATCCTGCATGGGTTTCATTGAGATCTTTATTTCTTTTTTCTGCATTTCTAATTCGTAAATGTTAAGAGCTTGGTCAGAAACCACTCATGATGGAGGTGGTGCATGACTCCAAGACGGGCTAAGAACCTTAACTTTTAGAAGCACATTCAAAACATCTGAATTGTACAGCTGTTGGTGGATCTAATTCTATCCAGCAGAGCTGTTACTATGTGCAGTAGCTTCTCCCTTTTGTGGCAGTCAGTGCATGAGAAATACACTTCTTGGTAGGATTACTTAGAAACCATTCCAAACTCATGCCTGATTATTTAATATTTACTTTTTAGCTCATCTATTCTGGTTAAAATGTAATAACATAAAGATAAAGGTAATTTAGGTGAGCTTGTTGTACAAATTATAGAATCCTTTAAAACATCATCTCATTTGCTTGCTATTACACCAGAAGTCCACTAATGATATTCTTTTTCTTTACTATTTTAAGCAATTTCTTGTCAGTGTTTTCATCACTGTATTATGTGTTTTCTTTTCTTTTATTACTTTGTGTTTTCCTGGTAGTACTTTAGCAAACCAATAATGTTTTGATAATCTCTTTTACAGTATTTGTTTCTTGCTTAATGAACTCAGTTGCTGTAGTTATAGCATTAGATATAGATAATATACACACACACACACACACACACACACATATATATATATATATATATATATATATATATATGTTTATGTCTGTGTATCACTCTCTCTCTCTCATATATATATATATATATATATATATATATATATATATATATATATATATATATATATATATGGGTCTGTTATGAATGACCGAGTCATCCTAATGTCAAATGTAAAAAACTAACAAAATAAGTTTGAGCATACAGAATACTGAAAAAAAAAACAGTAATATCAAGACAGGAAAACTATTTCCCTCCCAATATTAAAGCTCAAACTCCCTGTAACACTAGCCTCAAATTTCTCTGAATAGTGGCAGTGTTACAGGAAGGTTTTAATGTTGTTAAGGTACAGGATTAGAGTTGGGAAAGGACAGAGTTAGGGTTAGGGTTTACACCTATTACTAAAGAGGGCAGATGAGCTCTAGGTGCTAACCATAACTCTCCACCTTAAAGTCATTAAAATCTTTCTTTAACACTGTCCCTACACCAGACAGACTCAGACACAAACATTCACAAGCACACACAAACATTACATCTATCCCCTAACCTACCCCTTACCTTAACCTAAAATACACAGACTCGCTCACAAGCACACAACATCCATCCTTCAGTCATCCCTGACCCTAACCCTAACTCACATGCACACATACACATGCTGACACTACCAAAGCCCGCTTACCTGTATTGACATTACATACGTTTGACATATCCACCATTCAGCAATCCATACGTTTGAAATTAAATCACACCCCTACATTTGTCAAACAAATGTACATTTGGTAAAATGCAGGGGCACCATATCTATCTATCTATCTATCTATCTATCTATCTATCTATCTATCTATTTATATTTATATGTGTATGTGTGTGTGTGTCTTGAGGATTAAAGTATACCACTTTGGTGCTTGATAAAATTAGACATTGTTTTGATTACTTCAAGTTCTGGTCTTTCTAGTTTGTTATTTTATTCGGATTCCATGCATTCTAGTTGATCTTTTTGTGCATCTGTTTTTTTTTCTGTTTTCTCTCTCTCTCTCTCTCTATATATATATATATATATATATATATATATATATATATATATATATATATATATATAATGAGTGTATTCAAACATATCTAATAGAAACAATGTCAACATGTAGAACATTAACAGAAAAAGATCATAAATAAGCACATCAACAAATACCAGAAGTCTTGCCGTATCAGTTGTCAACTGTTTAACCAAAGTGCACTCCTACTTTATAAAGCAGACAGTGAAAAAAACAACAAAAAAATACTATCTGCACCCTGTACACCCCATTAGTTACACACACAAGCACTGAGGTCAGAAATCAGCAGGACAGAGGGGAAACTCCCTAATGCAGTACATTATTGTCTCTGTTTATCTCCACACTATATCAGCATGGCAATTTCGACACTAATAGCAGTACTGTTAATATTAAACACTGCTGATGTGATTATTTCTTTTGTCAGTTATTGTTCGTTCCTCTTTCAGTTATTTAATGTGTAACAGTGTTAATG